>NC_134359.1:129429959-129538980 GCF_048569485.1 Anomaloglossus baeobatrachus | reverse complement strand
TTCTCAACTGTTTAAAGGCTTCACGCTCATACATCTGGACTGGCCAGATGACCACGTTCCCGCCCTTGTCCGCAGGTTTGATTACTATCCCCTCCATGGACTTCAATTCGCATAAAGCGTTTCTCTGTTTCATGGAGAGGTTGTGATGATACCCCGATCTATCAAGTTTTTTCAGATCTTCCATCACAAGTTTGTTAAAAATCTCTACCTGCGGGCAAAGGGTAATGGGAGGGAACGTGGTTGATTTTGGATACACCTTAGGTGGAAATTTACCTGTTAAGGTGCTCATAGACTCCTCCTCCAATTCCTCCAATGTGGCAATTGCCTCCAATTCTCTAGATGTAAACTGTTGGGAGTCAACATTGCCTCGAGAATGCAGCTTGTGGAGGACTAGCTTTCTTGAAAATAAGTGAAGATCTTTAATCACTGTAAAGAGATCAACATTAGAATCGGGGGAGAAAGTGAGCCCCAACTTAAGAACCTCCACCTGTTCTTTACTCAGAGAAATATTAGATAAATTTATCACCTGGAGATCGTTTTTACTCTTCTTGTCAAGTGATTGTGGAGGGGTCAACTTCCGTTTCTGGTTGGGGCCTTTTCCCATCCGATTCTCTGTTCTCAGTGGTAAATGAAATCTTTCAAGAAATTTATTAGCCTTGTTCCCCACCGGCTGCATCTCTTCAGTTGAGGAAATTGAGGAGAAGGAGCCGGAACGAGAGCGTGTGCCTTGTCTCTTTGATGGACGATTATGTCTCCATCTGTATACATAGCCACTGCTATAATCGGATGCATCTCTCTGATACTTTTTAGTCTTGACTCCAATTATCTCCTTCTCCCATTTGGCGAATTCTCTCTCTAAATCCTCATTCAATGAGGAAAGCCCCTCATTAGATAACGCCAGAGTGAGTTTCTCATAGATTGAATTAATCTCCAACTCCAATTTACTAAGAGTACTCATGTTATGCTCAATCAGTAATTTCATGTATGTCAGAGAGCATATATTGGAGGCTGCTTCCCATTTCTCCTTGAAGGATGCCTCCTCAATCTCAAAAGAGGGGCAAAGTTGGATCCGCAATCCCCGGGGGATCAAGCCCTTCTCCACATACCGCTCCATAAAAGTCTTGTTCCACCAGACTCTCGTTTTCTGATTCAATAGTGATTTCAATTTATTCGTCAGTGAAATAGTTGCCTCAGTGTCTGGATTAAAACCAGCGACAGGACCCTCCTTGAAGACCTGATCAATTTTTTGGAGCCATGCAAGTTCGCGTGCCCCTGAGTCCATCTGCCCTCTAGAAACTGCTGTGAAAAACACAGAAGGAAGACATGAATATAAAAGAATGAGGGCAAGATGTGACCAATAATTAAGGTACCAATAAAGACTACACCCTATTACTTGATATGGAGACAGGAGGACTATGGGTATGGTAGTCACGGGGTCAAAACTGACCAATTCAAAATAACCACATTTACTGCTTTTTTGCAAAAATATAACAAGTGTTTTATTCATATAATAAATAGCAAAAAAGTGACATAACATGATGAAAACAACATTACACAGTGATCAGGCTACAGCAAGGAGGTGTCACTGACACAATAGAACCAGGAGTCCACCCTTCATTGGGGAAGCAGAATCACCAAAATAATAGGTGGGACATGGCCAAAAGAAACAACAACGGATACTGGGCCCAAATAAACATCAATGATCCGGAATGTGCACACCTATCAAGTGTGCACCAAAGAGGATCAGCATACATAAGGGGTCCAATATCCGAAGAGTCAGACCATTCACCACACCACAATTATAACAGAGACAGGCATTAAAAGATGTAACACATTACTATGCACAAAGTCCCTGTGCTGCACTCACCCATAATGAGGAAGGTGGTACCCGAGTAAAACGTGCCCCGACGCGCACGTTTCGATGTCTTCTTCGGGGGGCCGTGGTGTACTGTCACATAACAGAGCTGCGTTTAAATATCCCGCTCCCATGTCCAGCCGGGCAACGATTGGTCGCGTGCGGGGTGGGACTCCGGCAGTGGGCCGCGTCATCGGGCATTCCCGGAACTGACGCGGGCGCTTCCTGTGTCGTCACACAGAGCGCGCACGTCACTCCGTACGGAAGCCGGCCGACGCGAACATGCCCAGGAGTCACAGCGCGCACGCGCTCCACAGCCGCGGCCATTAGAAAAAAGGGCAAAGAGAAGGGCAAAAGGAGATGGTGGTATGTACGTGCATCCAAAGCCATAAATCCCGATATTCGGGGACTAAGTATAGAACATGAGGCAATCTCCTCTTATATTACCCCGAAGCTACATACATAACCGGGTAACATCATAAAGTCTGCTAAGACCAGCGAATATAAACATACACCTGCACAGACCCAGATATACATTCCAGGGCAGCCACTGTCATAATAATAAATAATAAAAAAGAGATACCATACCACGATCATTATACAGTAACTATGGTGATATCAAATAAACAGCAACCCTAGTTGTTATAGAACACCTCATCTAGTCCATAAGATAAAATTATGGATAAAGTCCAGATATGTATGTCAGCAGTCCACATATGGGGGGCATGCATGATTCAATCTTCAATGCCCAACTCCTTCATGCCATCTTCATCTTTTAATACCAAACATTAGTTAAAGATGGAATATATCCGTCCACGATATGGGTACATAGATGTGAATGTTTTCAATGTGACCAAAAGAATTTCATGTACTGGTAGATACATCCATGTCCCCATTAGTAGACAGGGGAACGGCAAGATTCAAAACGCAGACGAATAAGCCTGTAAAAGGGAACAAACCAAAAAACAAAAGACAAACACCAACATGAATAAACACAGTTTTAAAACCAGAAAACACTGAGGCAAGTGACTGAAACATCACGAATACATGAGTCAAAGAGAACTGAGTCGGGTGGAAACAACTTAAAAAACTTAAAAAACTGACGGAGCCCATCCTCACAAAAAGGGGGCGAAGGACAACTTCTCATTGAGTCCCCCAGGTGTCATGGTGCCCAAAATGACAATCCATCTACATTCAAGGCGCGACAATGCCTGCTGGTAATTGCCGCCCCTTGAACCAAGATGTAATTTGTCGATAGCCTTCACTCTAAAGGATGCCGGATTGCAATCGTGATGCGTCTTATAATGTCGAGGGATGGTACGAAGAGAGTTCAAATCCTCAACATCCTTTGCCGCCACAATGTCCCTGACATGTTCGCGTGTACGCACCCGAAATTGCCGAGTTGTTAAACCGACATACATCAGATTGCATCCGCATTTTGCCAAATAGATTACATGATCCGTGTTACACGAGATGTAATGCCTAATTGTGAACTCTTTTGTACCATCTACTGACAAAAAGGAGGAGGCCTCCTCCTTTTTGTCAGTAGATGGTACAAAAGAGTTCACAATTAGGCATTACATCTCGTGTAACACGGATCATGTAATCTATTTGGCAAAATGCGGATGCAATCTGATGTATGTCGGTTTAACAACTCGGCAATTTCGGGTGCGTACACGCGAACATGTCAGGGACATTGTGGCGGCAAAGGATGTTGAGGATTTGAACTCTCTTCGTACCATCCCTCGACATTATAAGACGCATCACGATTGCAATCCGGCATCCTTTAGAGTGAAGGCTATCGACAAATTACATCTTGGTTCAAGGGGCGGCAATTACCAGCAGGCATTGTCGCGCCTTGAATGTAGATGGATTGTCATTTTGGGCACCATGACACCTGGGGGACTCAATGAGAAGTTGTCCTTCGCCCCCTTTTTGTGAGGATGGGCTCCGTCAGTTTTTTAAGTTTTTTAAGTTGTTTCCACCCGACTCAGTTCTCTTTGACTCATGTATTCGTGATGTTTCAGTCACTTGCCTCAGTGTTTTCTGGTTTTAAAACTGTGTTTATTCATGTTGGTGTTTGTCTTTTGTTTTTTGGTTTGTTCCCTTTTACAGGCTTATTCGTCTGCGTTTTGAATCTTGCCGTTCCCCTGTCTACTAATGGGGACATGGATGTATCTACCAGTACATGAAATTCTTTTGGTCACATTGAAAACATTCACATCTATGTACCCATATCGTGGACGGATATATTCCATCTTTAACTAATGTTTGGTATTAAAAGATGAAGATGGCATGAAGGAGTTGGGCATTGAAGATTGAATCATGCATGCCCCCCATATGTGGACTGCTGACATACATATCTGGACTTTATCCATAATTTTATCTTATGGACTAGATGAGGTGTTCTATAACAACTAGGGTTGCTGTTTATTTGATATCACCATAGTTACTGTATAATGATCGTGGTATGGTATCTCTTTTTTATTATTTATTATTATGACAGTGGCTGCCCTGGAATGTATATCTGGGTCTGTGCAGGTGTATGTTTATATTCGCTGGTCTTAGCAGACTTTATGATGTTACCCGGTTATGTATGTAGCTTCGGGGTAATATAAGAGGAGATTGCCTCATGTTCTATACTTAGTCCCCGAATATCGGGATTTATGGCTTTGGATGCACGTACATACCACCATCTCCTTTTGCCCTTCTCTTTGCCCTTTTTTCTAATGGCCGCGGCTGTGGAGCGCGTGCGCGCTGTGACTCCTGGGCATGTTCGCGTCGGCCGGCTTCCGTACGGAGTGACGTGCGCGCTCTGTGTGACGACACAGGAAGCGCCCGCGTCAGTTCCGGGAATGCCCGATGACGCGGCCCACTGCCGGAGTCCCACCCCGCACGCGACCAATCGTTGCCCGGCTGGACATGGGAGCGGGATATTTAAACGCAGCTCTGTTATGTGACAGTACACCACGGCCCCCCGAAGAAGACATCGAAACGTGCGCGTCGGGGCACGTTTTACTCGGGTACCACCTTCCTCATTATGGGTGAGTGCAGCACAGGGACTTTGTGCATAGTAATGTGTTACATCTTTTAATGCCTGTCTCTGTTATAATTGTGGTGTGGTGAATGGTCTGACTCTTCGGATATTGGACCCCTTATGTATGCTGATCCTCTTTGGTGCACACTTGATAGGTGTGCACATTCCGGATCATTGATGTTTATTTGGGCCCAGTATCCGTTGTTGTTTCTTTTGGCCATGTCCCACCTATTATTTTGGTGATTCTGCTTCCCCAATGAAGGGTGGACTCCTGGTTCTATTGTGTCAGTGACACCTCCTTGCTGTAGCCTGATCACTGTGTAATGTTGTTTTCATCATGTTATGTCACTTTTTTGCTATTTATTATATGAATAAAACACTTGTTATATTTTTGCAAAAAAGCAGTAAATGTGGTTATTTTGAATTGGTCAGTTTTGACCCCGTGACTACCATACCCATAGTCCTCCTGTCTCCATATCAAGTAATAGGGTGTAGTCTTTATTGGTACCTTAATTATTGGTCACATCTTGCCCTCATTCTTTTATATTCATGTCTTCCTTCTGTGTTTTTCACAGCAGTTTCTAGAGGGCAGATGGACTCAGGGGCACGCGAACTTGCATGGCTCCAAAAAATTGATCAGGTCTTCAAGGAGGGTCCTGTCGCTGGTTTTAATCCAGACACTGAGGCAACTATTTCACTGACGAATAAATTGAAATCACTATTGAATCAGAAAACGAGAGTCTGGTGGAACAAGACTTTTATGGAGCGGTATGTGGAGAAGGGCTTGATCCCCCGGGGATTGCGGATCCAACTTTGCCCCTCTTTTGAGATTGAGGAGGCATCCTTCAAGGAGAAATGGGAAGCAGCCTCCAATATATGCTCTCTGACATACATGAAATTACTGATTGAGCATAACATGAGTACTCTTAGTAAATTGGAGTTGGAGATTAATTCAATCTATGAGAAACTCACTCTGGCGTTATCTAATGAGGGGCTTTCCTCATTGAATGAGGATTTAGAGAGAGAATTCGCCAAATGGGAGAAGGAGATAATTGGAGTCAAGACTAAAAAGTATCAGAGAGATGCATCCGATTATAGCAGTGGCTATGTATACAGATGGAGACATAATCGTCCATCAAAGAGACAAGGCACACGCTCTCGTTCCGGCTCCTTCTCCTCAATTTCCTCAACTGAAGAGATGCAGCCGGTGGGGAACAAGGCTAATAAATTTCTTGAAAGATTTCATTTACCACTGAGAACAGAGAATCGGATGGGAAAAGGCCCCAACCAGAAACGGAAGTTGACCCCTCCACAATCACTTGACAAGAAGAGTAAAAACGATCTCCAGGTGATAAATTTATCTAATATTTCTCTGAGTAAAGAACAGGTGGAGGTTCTTAAGTTGGGGCTCACTTTCTCCCCCGATTCTAATGTTGATCTCTTTACAGTGATTAAAGATCTTCACTTATTTTCAAGAAAGCTAGTCCTCCACAAGCTGCATTCTCGAGGCAATGTTGACTCCCAACAGTTTACATCTAGAGAATTGGAGGCAATTGCCACATTGGAGGAATTGGAGGAGGAGTCTATGAGCACCTTAACAGGTAAATTTCCACCTAAGGTGTATCCAAAATCAACCACGTTCCCTCCCATTACCCTTTGCCCGCAGGTAGAGATTTTTAACAAACTTGTGATGGAAGATCTGAAAAAACTTGATAGATCGGGGTATCATCACAACCTCTCCATGAAACAGAGAAACGCTTTATGCGAATTGAAGTCCATGGAGGGGATAGTAATCAAACCTGCGGACAAGGGCGGGAACGTGGTCATCTGGCCAGTCCAGATGTATGAGCGTGAAGCCTTTAAACAGTTGAGAAATCAGGATGCATATATTCCATTGTCTTACAACCCCACTGGTGAATTTATGGCTGAATTGGTTGGTGTGTTGGATATGGCTCTGTCCCGGGGAATTATTACCAAAAGAGTGTATGAGGGGCTCCACATCAAATTTCCAGTAACTCCAACTTTTTATTTGCTGCCCAAGATACATAAGAACCCCCGTTGTCCCCCTGGACGTCCTATTGTCTCTGGCATAGGAGGGCTATGCGACCCAATTTGTAAATTTATTGAATATTATCTCCATCCATTGGTTGAAACGCTCCCCTCCTATGTCAGAGACACGTCGGACGTCCTGAGGCGGATTGACGGATTGTATCTTGATCATGGTTCTATCCTGGTGGCAGCGGATGTGGAGTCCCTCTATTCCTGTATCCAGCACAAGGATGGGCTGTTGGCAACTAAATTCTTCCTGCGAATGAGCCGCTGGGAGACACCTATGCAGGATTTGGTACTCGAACTCCTGGAGTTCATCCTGACACGGAATTTTTTTCTTTTCAAGGATCGGTTCTTCCTCCAGAAGCGTGGCACTGCGATGGGCGCGGCGTGCGCGCCGTCGTACGCAAATCTCTTTCTCGGCTATTGGGAGAGGGAGATTTTCGGCGACGGCGCCTGCGCCGCCTCCCATCTGCAGTGCTGGCTAAGATACATCGATGACGTGTTCATCATCTGGGGGGGAACCGACCTTGAATTATCTTCTTTTATTTCTGTTTTGAATTCTAATGATCGTAATGTCAGGATGACCTTCAGGAGTAATTCGGAGTCCATGGACTTTTTGGATATTAACATCTCTATTCAAACTGATAGGTCTGTTCAGACTGACGTTTTCCGGAAGGAGACGTCAGTGAACAGTCTATTACATGCATCATCCTCCCATCTGTCCTCAACCATCAGGGCTATCCCTGTGGGACAGTTTTTGAGGATTAGGAGGATATGCTCTTCTAATGAGTCCTTTGCTATACAGTCCGGAGATCTGTCCCAGCGGTTCAGGGACAGGGGATACAGTGCTCGTAATGTGAAACGAGCTTACTCCAGGGCCAGAGCCACTCCTAGACACCAACTTTTATCTTTATCCAAGAAAATAGAGCCTAGTACTGGACCAATACGGTTCATATCCACCTTCAATAACCAGTGGGGTGAGATAAGACGCATTCTTGACAAACATTGGTCTGTTTTGAAAACGGAACCTTCTTTGGCGAAGGCTCTCTCTGATCGTCCTCTAATGACGGCAAGGAGGGGTAGGAATCTGCGTGACATCTTGGTGCACAGTCATTATGTGCATCGTGATGTCCTTCCATTTAACATCGGGAAACCAAGGTGGGGTTGCTTTCCCTGCGGTGCATGTATGGCCTGTAAAAACATTGATAGGGCCTCCTCCTTTTTGTCAGTAGATGGTACAAAAGAGTTCACAATTAGGCATTACATCTCGTGTAACACGGATCATGTAATCTATTTGGCAAAATGCGGATGCAATCTGATGTATGTCGGTTTAACAACTCGGCAATTTCGGGTGCGTACACGCGAACATGTCAGGGACATTGTGGCGGCAAAGGATGTTGAGGATTTGAACTCTCTTCGTACCATCCCTCGACATTATAAGACGCATCACGATTGCAATCCGGCATCCTTTAGAGTGAAGGCTATCGACAAATTACATCTTGGTTCAAGGGGCGGCAATTACCAGCAGGCATTGTCGCGCCTTGAATGTAGATGGATTGTCATTTTGGGCACCATGACACCTGGGGGACTCAATGAGAAGTTGTCCTTCGCCCCCTTTTTGTGAGGATGGGCTCCGTCAGTTTTTTAAGTTTTTTAAGTTGTTTCCACCCGACTCAGTTCTCTTTGACTCATGTATTCGTGATGTTTCAGTCACTTGCCTCAGTGTTTTCTGGTTTTAAAACTGTGTTTATTCATGTTGGTGTTTGTCTTTTGTTTTTTGGTTTGTTCCCTTTTACAGGCTTATTCGTCTGCGTTTTGAATCTTGCCGTTCCCCTGTCTACTAATGGGGACATGGATGTATCTACCAGTACATGAAATTCTTTTGGTCACATTGAAAACATTCACATCTATGTACCCATATCGTGGACGGATATATTCCATCTTTAACTAATGTTTGGTATTAAAAGATGAAGATGGCATGAAGGAGTTGGGCATTGAAGATTGAATCATGCATGCCCCCCATATGTGGACTGCTGACATACATATCTGGACTTTATCCATAATTTTATCTTATGGACTAGATGAGGTGTTCTATAACAACTAGGGTTGCTGTTTATTTGATATCACCATAGTTACTGTATAATGATCGTGGTATGGTATCTCTTTTTTATTATTTATTATTATGACAGTGGCTGCCCTGGAATGTATATCTGGGTCTGTGCAGGTGTATGTTTATATTCGCTGGTCTTAGCAGACTTTATGATGTTACCCGGTTATGTATGTAGCTTCGGGGTAATATAAGAGGAGATTGCCTCATGTTCTATACTTAGTCCCCGAATATCGGGATTTATGGCTTTGGATGCACGTACATACCACCATCTCCTTTTGCCCTTCTCTTTGCCCTTTTTTCTAATGGCCGCGGCTGTGGAGCGCGTGCGCGCTGTGACTCCTGGGCATGTTCGCGTCGGCCGGCTTCCGTACGGAGTGACGTGCGCGCTCTGTGTGACGACACAGGAAGCGCCCGCGTCAGTTCCGGGAATGCCCGATGACGCGGCCCACTGCCGGAGTCCCACCCCGCACGCGACCAATCGTTGCCCGGCTGGACATGGGAGCGGGATATTTAAACGCAGCTCTGTTATGTGACAGTACACCACGGCCCCCCGAAGAAGACATCGAAACGTGCGCGTCGGGGCACGTTTTACTCGGGTACCACCTTCCTCATTATGGGTGAGTGCAGCACAGGGACTTTGTGCATAGTAATGTGTTACATCTTTTAATGCCTGTCTCTGTTATAATTGTGGTGTGGTGAATGGTCTGACTCTTCGGATATTGGACCCCTTATGTATGCTGATCCTCTTTGGTGCACACTTGATAGGTGTGCACATTCCGGATCATTGATGTTTATTTGGGCCCAGTATCCGTTGTTGTTTCTTTTGGCCATGTCCCACCTATTATTTTGGTGATTCTGCTTCCCCAATGAAGGGTGGACTCCTGGTTCTATTGTGTCAGTGACACCTCCTTGCTGTAGCCTGATCACTGTGTAATGTTGTTTTCATCATGTTATGTCACTTTTTTGCTATTTATTATATGAATAAAACACTTGTTATATTTTTGCAAAAAAGCAGTAAATGTGGTTATTTTGAATTGGTCAGTTTTGACCCCGTGACTACCATACCCATAGTCCTCCTGTCTCCATATCAAGTAATAGGGTGTAGTCTTTATTGGTACCTTAATTATTGGTCACATCTTGCCCTCATTCTTTTATATTCATGTCTTCCTTCTGTGTTTTTCACAGCAGTTTCTAGAGGGCAGATGGACTCAGGGGCACGCGAACTTGCATGGCTCCAAAAAATTGATCAGGTCTTCAAGGAGGGTCCTGTCGCTGGTTTTAATCCAGACACTGAGGCAACTATTTCACTGACGAATAAATTGAAATCACTATTGAATCAGAAAACGAGAGTCTGGTGGAACAAGACTTTTATGGAGCGGTATGTGGAGAAGGGCTTGATCCCCCGGGGATTGCGGATCCAACTTTGCCCCTCTTTTGAGATTGAGGAGGCATCCTTCAAGGAGAAATGGGAAGCAGCCTCCAATATATGCTCTCTGACATACATGAAATTACTGATTGAGCATAACATGAGTACTCTTAGTAAATTGGAGTTGGAGATTAATTCAATCTATGAGAAACTCACTCTGGCGTTATCTAATGAGGGGCTTTCCTCATTGAATGAGGATTTAGAGAGAGAATTCGCCAAATGGGAGAAGGAGATAATTGGAGTCAAGACTAAAAAGTATCAGAGAGATGCATCCGATTATAGCAGTGGCTATGTATACAGATGGAGACATAATCGTCCATCAAAGAGACAAGGCACACGCTCTCGTTCCGGCTCCTTCTCCTCAATTTCCTCAACTGAAGAGATGCAGCCGGTGGGGAACAAGGCTAATAAATTTCTTGAAAGATTTCATTTACCACTGAGAACAGAGAATCGGATGGGAAAAGGCCCCAACCAGAAACGGAAGTTGACCCCTCCACAATCACTTGACAAGAAGAGTAAAAACGATCTCCAGGTGATAAATTTATCTAATATTTCTCTGAGTAAAGAACAGGTGGAGGTTCTTAAGTTGGGGCTCACTTTCTCCCCCGATTCTAATGTTGATCTCTTTACAGTGATTAAAGATCTTCACTTATTTTCAAGAAAGCTAGTCCTCCACAAGCTGCATTCTCGAGGCAATGTTGACTCCCAACAGTTTACATCTAGAGAATTGGAGGCAATTGCCACATTGGAGGAATTGGAGGAGGAGTCTATGAGCACCTTAACAGGTAAATTTCCACCTAAGGTGTATCCAAAATCAACCACGTTCCCTCCCATTACCCTTTGCCCGCAGGTAGAGATTTTTAACAAACTTGTGATGGAAGATCTGAAAAAACTTGATAGATCGGGGTATCATCACAACCTCTCCATGAAACAGAGAAACGCTTTATGCGAATTGAAGTCCATGGAGGGGATAGTAATCAAACCTGCGGACAAGGGCGGGAACGTGGTCATCTGGCCAGTCCAGATGTATGAGCGTGAAGCCTTTAAACAGTTGAGAAATCAGGATGCATATATTCCATTGTCTTACAACCCCACTGGTGAATTTATGGCTGAATTGGTTGGTGTGTTGGATATGGCTCTGTCCCGGGGAATTATTACCAAAAGAGTGTATGAGGGGCTCCACATCAAATTTCCAGTAACTCCAACTTTTTATTTGCTGCCCAAGATACATAAGAACCCCCGTTGTCCCCCTGGACGTCCTATTGTCTCTGGCATAGGAGGGCTATGCGACCCAATTTGTAAATTTATTGAATATTATCTCCATCCATTGGTTGAAACGCTCCCCTCCTATGTCAGAGACACGTCGGACGTCCTGAGGCGGATTGACGGATTGTATCTTGATCATGGTTCTATCCTGGTGGCAGCGGATGTGGAGTCCCTCTATTCCTGTATCCAGCACAAGGATGGGCTGTTGGCAACTAAATTCTTCCTGCGAATGAGCCGCTGGGAGACACCTATGCAGGATTTGGTACTCGAACTCCTGGAGTTCATCCTGACACGGAATTTTTTTCTTTTCAAGGATCGGTTCTTCCTCCAGAAGCGTGGCACTGCGATGGGCGCGGCGTGCGCGCCGTCGTACGCAAATCTCTTTCTCGGCTATTGGGAGAGGGAGATTTTCGGCGACGGCGCCTGCGCCGCCTCCCATCTGCAGTGCTGGCTAAGATACATCGATGACGTGTTCATCATCTGGGGGGGAACCGACCTTGAATTATCTTCTTTTATTTCTGTTTTGAATTCTAATGATCGTAATGTCAGGATGACCTTCAGGAGTAATTCGGAGTCCATGGACTTTTTGGATATTAACATCTCTATTCAAACTGATAGGTCTGTTCAGACTGACGTTTTCCGGAAGGAGACGTCAGTGAACAGTCTATTACATGCATCATCCTCCCATCTGTCCTCAACCATCAGGGCTATCCCTGTGGGACAGTTTTTGAGGATTAGGAGGATATGCTCTTCTAATGAGTCCTTTGCTATACAGTCCGGAGATCTGTCCCAGCGGTTCAGGGACAGGGGATACAGTGCTCGTAATGTGAAACGAGCTTACTCCAGGGCCAGAGCCACTCCTAGACACCAACTTTTATCTTTATCCAAGAAAATAGAGCCTAGTACTGGACCAATACGGTTCATATCCACCTTCAATAACCAGTGGGGTGAGATAAGACGCATTCTTGACAAACATTGGTCTGTTTTGAAAACGGAACCTTCTTTGGCGAAGGCTCTCTCTGATCGTCCTCTAATGACGGCAAGGAGGGGTAGGAATCTGCGTGACATCTTGGTGCACAGTCATTATGTGCATCGTGATGTCCTTCCATTTAACATCGGGAAACCAAGGTGGGGTTGCTTTCCCTGCGGTGCATGTATGGCCTGTAAAAACATTGATAGGGCCTCCTCCTTTTTGTCAGTAGATGGTACAAAAGAGTTCACAATTAGGCATTACATCTCGTGTAACACGGATCATGTAATCTATTTGGCAAAATGCGGATGCAATCTGATGTATGTCGGTTTAACAACTCGGCAATTTCGGGTGCGTACACGCGAACATGTCAGGGACATTGTGGCGGCAAAGGATGTTGAGGATTTGAACTCTCTTCGTACCATCCCTCGACATTATAAGACGCATCACGATTGCAATCCGGCATCCTTTAGAGTGAAGGCTATCGACAAATTACATCTTGGTTCAAGGGGCGGCAATTACCAGCAGGCATTGTCGCGCCTTGAATGTAGATGGATTGTCATTTTGGGCACCATGACACCTGGGGGACTCAATGAGAAGTTGTCCTTCGCCCCCTTTTTGTGAGGATGGGCTCCGTCAGTTTTTTAAGTTTTTTAAGTTGTTTCCACCCGACTCAGTTCTCTTTGACTCATGTATTCGTGATGTTTCAGTCACTTGCCTCAGTGTTTTCTGGTTTTAAAACTGTGTTTATTCATGTTGGTGTTTGTCTTTTGTTTTTTAGTTTGTTCCCTTTTACAGGCTTATTCGTCTGCGTTTTGAATCTTGCCGTTCCCCTGTCTACTAATGGGGACATGGATGTATCTACCAGTACATGAAATTCTTTTGGTCACATTGAAAACATTCACATCTATGTACCCATATCGTGGACGGATATATTCCATCTTTAACTAATGTTTGGTATTAAAAGATGAAGATGGCATGAAGGAGTTGGGCATTGAAGATTGAATCATGCATGCCCCCCATATGTGGACTGCTGACATACATATCTGGACTTTATCCATAATTTTATCTTATGGACTAGATGAGGTGTTCTATAACAACTAGGGTTGCTGTTTATTTGATATCACCATAGTTACTGTATAATGATCGTGGTATGGTATCTCTTTTTTATTATTTATTATTATGACAGTGGCTGCCCTGGAATGTATATCTGGGTCTGTGCAGGTGTATGTTTATATTCGCTGGTCTTAGCAGACTTTATGATGTTACCCGGTTATGTATGTAGCTTCGGGGTAATATAAGAGGAGATTGCCTCATGTTCTATACTTAGTCCCCGAATATCGGGATTTATGGCTTTGGATGCACGTACATACCACCATCTCCTTTTGCCCTTCTCTTTGCCCTTTTTTCTAATGGCCGCGGCTGTGGAGCGCGTGCGCGCTGTGACTCCTGGGCATGTTCGCGTCGGCCGGCTTCCGTACGGAGTGACGTGCGCGCTCTGTGTGACGACACAGGAAGCGCCCGCGTCAGTTCCGGGAATGCCCGATGACGCGGCCCACTGCCGGAGTCCCACCCCGCACGCGACCAATCGTTGCCCGGCTGGACATGGGAGCGGGATATTTAAACGCAGCTCTGTTATGTGACAGTACACCACGGCCCCCCGAAGAAGACATCGAAACGTGCGCGTCGGGGCACGTTTTACTCGGGTACCACCTTCCTCATTATGGGTGAGTGCAGCACAGGGACTTTGTGCATAGTAATGTGTTACATCTTTTAATGCCTGTCTCTGTTATAATTGTGGTGTGGTGAATGGTCTGACTCTTCGGATATTGGACCCCTTATGTATGCTGATCCTCTTTGGTGCACACTTGATAGGTGTGCACATTCCGGATCATTGATGTTTATTTGGGCCCAGTATCCGTTGTTGTTTCTTTTGGCCATGTCCCACCTATTATTTTGGTGATTCTGCTTCCCCAATGAAGGGTGGACTCCTGGTTCTATTGTGTCAGTGACACCTCCTTGCTGTAGCCTGATCACTGTGTAATGTTGTTTTCATCATGTTATGTCACTTTTTTGCTATTTATTATATGAATAAAACACTTGTTATATTTTTGCAAAAAAGCAGTAAATGTGGTTATTTTGAATTGGTCAGTTTTGACCCCGTGACTACCATACCCATAGTCCTCCTGTCTCCATATCAAGTAATAGGGTGTAGTCTTTATTGGTACCTTAATTATTGGTCACATCTTGCCCTCATTCTTTTATATTCATGTCTTCCTTCTGTGTTTTTCACAGCAGTTTCTAGAGGGCAGATGGACTCAGGGGCACGCGAACTTGCATGGCTCCAAAAAATTGATCAGGTCTTCAAGGAGGGTCCTGTCGCTGGTTTTAATCCAGACACTGAGGCAACTATTTCACTGACGAATAAATTGAAATCACTATTGAATCAGAAAACGAGAGTCTGGTGGAACAAGACTTTTATGGAGCGGTATGTGGAGAAGGGCTTGATCCCCCGGGGATTGCGGATCCAACTTTGCCCCTCTTTTGAGATTGAGGAGGCATCCTTCAAGGAGAAATGGGAAGCAGCCTCCAATATATGCTCTCTGACATACATGAAATTACTGATTGAGCATAACATGAGTACTCTTAGTAAATTGGAGTTGGAGATTAATTCAATCTATGAGAAACTCACTCTGGCGTTATCTAATGAGGGGCTTTCCTCATTGAATGAGGATTTAGAGAGAGAATTCGCCAAATGGGAGAAGGAGATAATTGGAGTCAAGACTAAAAAGTATCAGAGAGATGCATCCGATTATAGCAGTGGCTATGTATACAGATGGAGACATAATCGTCCATCAAAGAGACAAGGCACACGCTCTCGTTCCGGCTCCTTCTCCTCAATTTCCTCAACTGAAGAGATGCAGCCGGTGGGGAACAAGGCTAATAAATTTCTTGAAAGATTTCATTTACCACTGAGAACAGAGAATCGGATGGGAAAAGGCCCCAACCAGAAACGGAAGTTGACCCCTCCACAATCACTTGACAAGAAGAGTAAAAACGATCTCCAGGTGATAAATTTATCTAATATTTCTCTGAGTAAAGAACAGGTGGAGGTTCTTAAGTTGGGGCTCACTTTCTCCCCCGATTCTAATGTTGATCTCTTTACAGTGATTAAAGATCTTCACTTATTTTCAAGAAAGCTAGTCCTCCACAAGCTGCATTCTCGAGGCAATGTTGACTCCCAACAGTTTACATCTAGAGAATTGGAGGCAATTGCCACATTGGAGGAATTGGAGGAGGAGTCTATGAGCACCTTAACAGGTAAATTTCCACCTAAGGTGTATCCAAAATCAACCACGTTCCCTCCCATTACCCTTTGCCCGCAGGTAGAGATTTTTAACAAACTTGTGATGGAAGATCTGAAAAAACTTGATAGATCGGGGTATCATCACAACCTCTCCATGAAACAGAGAAACGCTTTATGCGAATTGAAGTCCATGGAGGGGATAGTAATCAAACCTGCGGACAAGGGCGGGAACGTGGTCATCTGGCCAGTCCAGATGTATGAGCGTGAAGCCTTTAAACAGTTGAGAAATCAGGATGCATATATTCCATTGTCTTACAACCCCACTGGTGAATTTATGGCTGAATTGGTTGGTGTGTTGGATATGGCTCTGTCCCGGGGAATTATTACCAAAAGAGTGTATGAGGGGCTCCACATCAAATTTCCAGTAACTCCAACTTTTTATTTGCTGCCCAAGATACATAAGAACCCCCGTTGTCCCCCTGGACGTCCTATTGTCTCTGGCATAGGAGGGCTATGCGACCCAATTTGTAAATTTATTGAATATTATCTCCATCCATTGGTTGAAACGCTCCCCTCCTATGTCAGAGACACGTCGGACGTCCTGAGGCGGATTGACGGATTGTATCTTGATCATGGTTCTATCCTGGTGGCAGCGGATGTGGAGTCCCTCTATTCCTGTATCCAGCACAAGGATGGGCTGTTGGCAACTAAATTCTTCCTGCGAATGAGCCGCTGGGAGACACCTATGCAGGATTTGGTACTCGAACTCCTGGAGTTCATCCTGACACGGAATTTTTTTCTTTTCAAGGATCGGTTCTTCCTCCAGAAGCGTGGCACTGCGATGGGCGCGGCGTGCGCGCCGTCGTACGCAAATCTCTTTCTCGGCTATTGGGAGAGGGAGATTTTCGGCGACGGCGCCTGCGCCGCCTCCCATCTGCAGTGCTGGCTAAGATACATCGATGACGTGTTCATCATCTGGGGGGGAACCGACCTTGAATTATCTTCTTTTATTTCTGTTTTGAATTCTAATGATCGTAATGTCAGGATGACCTTCAGGAGTAATTCGGAGTCCATGGACTTTTTGGATATTAACATCTCTATTCAAACTGATAGGTCTGTTCAGACTGACGTTTTCCGGAAGGAGACGTCAGTGAACAGTCTATTACATGCATCATCCTCCCATCTGTCCTCAACCATCAGGGCTATCCCTGTGGGACAGTTTTTGAGGATTAGGAGGATATGCTCTTCTAATGAGTCCTTTGCTATACAGTCCGGAGATCTGTCCCAGCGGTTCAGGGACAGGGGATACAGTGCTCGTAATGTGAAACGAGCTTACTCCAGGGCCAGAGCCACTCCTAGACACCAACTTTTATCTTTATCCAAGAAAATAGAGCCTAGTACTGGACCAATACGGTTCATATCCACCTTCAATAACCAGTGGGGTGAGATAAGACGCATTCTTGACAAACATTGGTCTGTTTTGAAAACGGAACCTTCTTTGGCGAAGGCTCTCTCTGATCGTCCTCTAATGACGGCAAGGAGGGGTAGGAATCTGCGTGACATCTTGGTGCACAGTCATTATGTGCATCGTGATGTCCTTCCATTTAACATCGGGAAACCAAGGTGGGGTTGCTTTCCCTGCGGTGCATGTATGGCCTGTAAAAACATTGATAGGGCCTCCTCCTTTTTGTCAGTAGATGGTACAAAAGAGTTCACAATTAGGCATTACATCTCGTGTAACACGGATCATGTAATCTATTTGGCAAAATGCGGATGCAATCTGATGTATGTCGGTTTAACAACTCGGCAATTTCGGGTGCGTACACGCGAACATGTCAGGGACATTGTGGCGGCAAAGGATGTTGAGGATTTGAACTCTCTTCGTACCATCCCTCGACATTATAAGACGCATCACGATTGCAATCCGGCATCCTTTAGAGTGAAGGCTATCGACAAATTACATCTTGGTTCAAGGGGCGGCAATTACCAGCAGGCATTGTCGCGCCTTGAATGTAGATGGATTGTCATTTTGGGCACCATGACACCTGGGGGACTCAATGAGAAGTTGTCCTTCGCCCCCTTTTTGTGAGGATGGGCTCCGTCAGTTTTTTAAGTTTTTTAAGTTGTTTCCACCCGACTCAGTTCTCTTTGACTCATGTATTCGTGATGTTTCAGTCACTTGCCTCAGTGTTTTCTGGTTTTAAAACTGTGTTTATTCATGTTGGTGTTTGTCTTTTGTTTTTTGGTTTGTTCCCTTTTACAGGCTTATTCGTCTGCGTTTTGAATCTTGCCGTTCCCCTGTCTACTAATGGGGACATGGATGTATCTACCAGTACATGAAATTCTTTTGGTCACATTGAAAACATTCACATCTATGTACCCATATCGTGGACGGATATATTCCATCTTTAACTAATGTTTGGTATTAAAAGATGAAGATGGCATGAAGGAGTTGGGCATTGAAGATTGAATCATGCATGCCCCCCATATGTGGACTGCTGACATACATATCTGGACTTTATCCATAATTTTATCTTATGGACTAGATGAGGTGTTCTATAACAACTAGGGTTGCTGTTTATTTGATATCACCATAGTTACTGTATAATGATCGTGGTATGGTATCTCTTTTTTATTATTTATTATTATGACAGTGGCTGCCCTGGAATGTATATCTGGGTCTGTGCAGGTGTATGTTTATATTCGCTGGTCTTAGCAGACTTTATGATGTTACCCGGTTATGTATGTAGCTTCGGGGTAATATAAGAGGAGATTACCTCATATTCTATACTTAGTCCCCGAATATCGGGATTTATGGCTTTGGATGCACGTACATACCACCATCTCCTTTTGCCCTTCTCTTTGCCCTTTTTTCTAATGGCCGCGGCTGTGGAGCGCGTGCGCGCTGTGACTCCTGGGCATGTTCGCGTCGGCCGGCTTCCGTACGGAGTGACGTGCGTGCTCTGTGTGACGACACAGGAAGCGCCCGCGTCAGTTCCGGGAATGCCCGATGACGCGGCCCACTGCCGGAGTCCCACCCCGCACGCGACCAATCGTTGCCCGGCTGGACATGGGAGCGGGATATTTAAACGCAGCTCTGTTATGTGACAGTACACCACGGCCCCCCGAAGAAGACATCGAAACGTGCGCGTCGGGGCACGTTTTACTCGGGTACCACCTTCCTCATTATGGGTGAGTGCAGCACAGGGACTTTGTGCATAGTAATGTGTTACATCTTTTAATGCCTGTCTCTGTTATAATTGTGGTGTGGTGAATGGTCTGACTCTTCGGATATTGGACCCCTTATGTATGCTGATCCTCTTTGGTGCACACTTGATAGGTGTGCACATTCCGGATCATTGATGTTTATTTGGGCCCAGTATCCGTTGTTGTTTCTATTGGCCATGTCCCACCTATTATTTTGGTGATTCTGCTTCCCCAATGAAGGGTGGACTCCTGGTTCTATTGTGTCAGTGACACCTCCTTGCTGTAGCCTGATCACTGTGTAATGTTGTTTTCATCATGTTATGTCACTTTTTTGCTATTTATTATATGAATAAAACACTTGTTATATTTTTGCAAAAAAGCAGTAAATGTGGTTATTTTGAACTGAGGAAACTTAGTGGCATCCAAAAAGTGTCTGTTGGACTCCTTTAGTGTCCCACTGGTGCCAAGCAATTTCCAGCACCTCTGCATTGCACCCTCAAGCTCATTTTTACTAAGCTATTATAATAGCAAAAACTGAGGAAACTTAGTGGTATCATAAAAGTGGCTGTTGGACTCCATTAGTGTCCCACTGGTTCCAAGCCATTTTAGCACCTCTGCATTGCACCCTCAAGCTCATTTTTACTAAGCTATTATATTAGCAAACACGGAGATAACTTTGTGGCATCCTAAAAGTGGCTGTTGGACTCCATTAGTGTCCCACTGGTGCCAAGCAACTTCCAGCACCTCTGCATTGCACCCTCAAGCTCACTTTTACCAAGCTATTATATTAGCAAACACTGAGGAAACTTAGTGGCATCCTAAAAGTGGCTGTTGGACTCCATTAGTGTCCCACTGGTGCCAAGCAACTTCCAGCACCTCTGCATTGCACCCTCAAGCTCACTTTTACTAAGCTATTATTTTAGCAAACACTGAGGAAACTTAGTGGCATCCTAATAGTGGTTGTTGGAATCCATTAGTGTCCCACTGGTGCCAAGCAATTTCCAGCACCACTGCATTGCACCTTCAAGCTCATTTTTACTAAGCTATTAAATTTGCAAGCACTGAGGAAACTTAGTGGCATTTAAAAAGTGTCTGTTGGACTCCATTAGTGTCCCACTGGTGCCAAGCAATTTCCAGCACCTCTGCATTGCACACTCAAACTCACTTTTACTAAGCTATTATATTAGCAAACACTGAGGAAACTTAGTGGCATCCTAAAAGTGGCTGATGGACTCCATTAATGTCCCACTGGTGCCAAACAATTTCCAGCACCTCTGCATTGCACCCTCAAGCTCATTTTTACTAAGCTTTTACATTAGCTAACACTGAGGAAACTTATTGGCATCCTAAATGTGTCTGTTGGACTCCATTAGTGTCCCACTGGTGCCAAGCAATTTCCAGCAACTCTGCATTGCACCCTCAAGCTCATTTTTACTAATCTAATATACTAGCAAACACTGTGGAAACTTAGAAACAACAAAGAGCCAGCACCAATGTGCACTAAGGCATCAAATATTCCAAACTGCATTATAAAAATTTTTTTTTTTTTTTTTTGAGATTTTTGGCAAAAAATTGCAATTTCTTGAGCTGCTTCGCCACGTCACGGCAAATCTCATTTGAAGCAGTCCTACACTAAAATATTTTTATAAAATGTGCCATGCGGCCTCACATATAAATAGCAGAACTGCTCTCAGCAGCACTCACCTGGTCTATTGCAGTCCCGTACCCATGACTGAGTCATGGCTGTGGGCGGGACAGGTCCAAGCAAATGCTGCATGAAGTATATATATAGCCTGTGGACAAAGCCTGATGACCCAATGTGAACAGTCACCAAACGCCAAAATCTATACAGATGGAATACATCCCAAATTGGGGTGCATAGCAAGGTGGAGGTCAACCACCGACCAATTCAACAAAGAAACAACAAAGAGCCAGCACCAATGTGCACTAAGGCATCAAATATTCCAAACTGCATTATAAAAATTTTTTTTTTTTTTTTTTTTTTGAGATTTTTGGCAAAAAATTGCAATTTCTTGAGCTGCTTCGCCACGTCACGGCAAATCTCATTTGAAGCAGTCCTACACTAAAATATTTTTATAAAATGTGCCATGCGGCCTCACATATAAATAGCAGAACTGCTCTCAGCAGCACTCACCTGGTCTATTGCAGTCCCGTACCCATGACTGAGTCATGGCTGTGGGCGGGACAGGTCCAAGCAAATGCTGCATGAAGTATATATATAGCCTGTGGACAAAGCCTGATGACCCAATGTGAACAGTCACCAAACGCCAAAATCTATACAGATGGAATACATCCCAAATTGGGGTGCATAGCAAGGTGGAGGTCAACCACCGACCAATTCAACAAAGAAACAACAAAGAGCCAGCACCAATGTGCACTAAGGCATCAAATATTCCAAACTGCATTATAAAAATTTTTTTTTTTTTTTTGAGATTTTTGGCAAAAAATTGCAATTTCTTGAGCTGCTTCGCCACGTCACGGCAAATCTCATTTGAAGCAGTCCTACACTAAAATATTTTTATAAAATGTGCCATGCGGCCTCACATATAAATAGCAGAACTGCTCTCAGCAGCACTCACCTGGTCTATTGCAGTCCCGTACCCATGACTGAGTCATGGCTGTGGGCGGGACAGGTCCAAGCAAATGCTGCATGAAGTATATATATAGCCTGTGGACAAAGCCTGATGACCCAATGTGAACAGTCACCAAACGCCAAAATCTATACAGATGGAATACATCCCAAATTGGGGTGCATAGCAAGGTGGAGGTCAACCACCGACCAATTCAACAAAGAAACAACAAAGAGCCAGCACCAATGTGCACTAAGGCATCAAATATTCCAAACTGCATTATAAAAATTTTTTTTTTTTTTTTTTGAGATTTTTGGCAAAAAATTGCAATTTCTTGAGCTGCTTCGCCACGTCACGGCAAATCTCATTTGAAGCAGTCCTACACTAAAATATTTTTATAAAATGTGCCATGCGGCCTCACATATAAATAGCAGAACTGCTCTCAGCAGCACTCACCTGGTCTATTGCAGTCCCGTACCCATGACTGAGTCATGGCTGTGGGCGGGACAGGTCCAAGCAAATGCTGCATGAAGTATATATATAGCCTGTGGACAAAGCCTGATGACCCAATGTGAACTGCAATAGACCAGGTGAGTGCTGCTGAGAGCAGTTCTGCTGTTTATATGTGAGGCCGCATGGCACATTTTATAAAAATGTTTAGTGTAGGACTGCTTCGGGTGGGATTTGCCGTGACGTGGCGAAGCAGCTCAAGAAATTGCAATTTTTTGCCAAAAATCTCAAAAAAAAAATTTTTATAATGCAGTTTGGAATGTTTGATGCCTTAGTGCACATTGGTGCTGGCTCTTTGTTGTTTCTTTGTTGAATTGGTCGGTGGTTGACCTCCACCTTGCTATGCACCCCAATTTGGGATGTATTCCATCTGTATAGATTTTGGCGTTTGGTGACTGTTCACATTGGGTCATCAGGCTTTGTCCACAGGCTATATATATACTTCATGCAGCATTTGCTTGGACCTGTCCCGCCCACAGCCATGACTCAGTCATGGGTACGGGACTGCAATAGACCAGGTGAGTGCTGCTGAGAGCAGTTCTGCTGTTTATATGTGAGGCCGCATGGCACATTTTATAAAAATGTTTAGTGTAGGACTGCTTCGGGTGGGATTTTTCCGTGACGTGGCGAAGCAGCTCAAGAAATTGCAATTTTTTGCCAAAAATCTCAAAAAAAAAATTTTTATAATGCAGTTTGGAATGTTTGATGCCTTAGTGCACATTGGTGCTGGCTCTTTGTTGTTTCTTTGTTGAATTGGTCGGTGGTTGACCTCCACCTTGCTATGCACCCCAATTTGGGATGTATTCCATCTGTATAGATTTTGGCGTTTGGTGACTGTTCACATTGGGTCATCAGGCTTTGTCCACAGGCTATATATATACTTCATGCAGCATTTGCTTGGACCTCTCCCGCCCACAGCCATGACTCAGTCATGGGTACGGGACTGCAATAGACCAGGTGAGTGCTGCTGAGAGCAGTTCTGCTGTTTATATGTGAGGCCGCATGGCACATTTTATAAAAATGTTTAGTGTAGGACTGCTTCGGGTGGGATTTGCCGTGACGTGGCGAAGCAGCTCAAGAAATTGCAATTTTTTGCCAAAAATCTCAAAAAAAAAAATTTTTATAATGCAGTTTGGAATGTTTGATGCCTTAGTGCACATTGGTGCTGGCTCTTTGTTGTTTCTTTGTTGAATTGGTCGGTGGTTGACCTCCACCTTGCTATGCACCCCAATTTGGGATGTATTCCATCTGTATAGATTTTGGCGTTTGGTGACTGTTCACATTGGGTCATCAGGCTTTGTCCACAGGCTATATATATACTTCATGCAGCATTTGCTTGGACCTGTCCCGCCCACAGCCATGACTCAGTCATGGGTACGGGACTGCAATAGACCAGGTGAGTGCTGCTGAGAGCAGTTCTGCTGTTTATATGTGAGGCCGCATGGCACATTTTATAAAAATGTTTAGTGTAGGACTGCTTCGGGTGGGATTTGCCGTGACGTGGCGAAGCAGCTCAAGAAATTGCAATTTTTTGCCAAAAATCTCAAAAAAAAAAAATTTTTATAATGCAGTTTGGAATGTTTGATGCCTTAGTGCACATTGGTGCTGGCTCTTTGTTGTTTCTTTGTTGAATTGGTCGGTGGTTGACCTCCACCTTGCTATGCACCCCAATTTGGGATGTATTCCATCTGTATAGATTTTGGCGTTTGGTGACTGTTCACATTGGGTCATCAGGCTTTGTCCACAGGCTATATATATACTTCATGCAGCATTTGCTTGGACCTGTCCCGCCCACAGCCATGACTCAGTCATGGGTACGGGACTGCAATAGACCAGGTGAGTGCTGCTGAGAGCAGTTCTGCTGTTTATATGTGAGGCCGCATGGCACATTTTATAAAAATGTTTAGTGTAGGACTGCTTCGGGTGGGATTTGCCGTGACGTGGCGAAGCAGCTCAAGAAATTGCAATTTTTTGCCAAAAATCTCAAAAAAAAAATTTTTTATAATGCAGTTTGGAATGTTTGATGCCTTAGTGCACATTGGTGCTGGCTCTTTGTTGTTTCTTTGTTGAATTGGTCGGTGGTTGACCTCCACCTTGCTATGCACCCCAATTTGGGATGTATTCCATCTGTATAGATTTTGGCGTTTGGTGACTGTTCACATTGGGTCATCAGGCTTTGTCCACAGGCTATATATATACTTCATGCAGCATTTGCTTGGACCTGTCCCGCCCACAGCCATGACTCAGTCATGGGTACGGGACTGCAATAGACCAGGTGAGTGCTGCTGAGAGCAGTTCTGCTGTTTATATGTGAGGCCGCATGGCACATTTTATAAAAATGTTTAGTGTAGGACTGCTTCGGGTGGGATTTGCCGTGACGTGGCGAAGCAGCTCAAGAAATTGCAATTTTTTGCCAAAAATCTCAAAAAAAAAAAATTTTATAATGCAGTTTGGAATGTTTGATGCCTTAGTGCACATTGGTGCTGGCTCTTTGTTGTTTCTTTGTTGAATTGGTCGGTGGTTGACCTCCACCTTGCTATGCACCCCAATTTGGGATGTATTCCATCTGTATAGATTTTGGCGTTTGGTGACTGTTCACATTGGGTCATCAGGCTTTGTCCACAGGCTATATATATACTTCATGCAGCATTTGCTTGGACCTGTCCCGCCCACAGCCATGACTCAGTCATGGGTACAGGACTGCAATAGACCAGGTGAGTGCTGCTGAGAGCAGTTCTGCTGTTTATATGTGAGGCCGCATGGCACATTTTATAAAAATGTTTAGTGTAGGACTGCTTCGGGTGGGATTTGCCGTGACGTGGCGAAGCAGCTCAAGAAATTGCAATTTTTTGCCAAAAATCTCAAAAAAAAAAAAAAATTTTTATAATGCAGTTTGGAATGTTTGATGCCTTAGTGCACATTGGTGCTGGCTCTTTGTTGTTTCTTTGTTGAATTGGTCGGTGGTTGACCTCCACCTTGCTATGCACCCCAATTTGGGATGTATTCCATCTGTATAGATTTTGGCGTTTGGTGACTGTTCACATTGGGTCATCAGGCTTTGTCCACAGGCTATATATATACTTCATGCAGCATTTGCTTGGACCTGTCCCGCCCACAGCCATGACTCAGTCATGGGTACGGGACTGCAATAGACCAGGTGAGTGCTGCTGAGAGCAGTTCTGCTGTTTATATGTGAGGCCGCATGGCACATTTTATAAAAATGTTTAGTGTAGGACTGCTTCGGGTGGGATTTGCCGTGACGTGGCGAAGCAGCTCAAGAAATTGCAATTTTTTGCCAAAAATCTCAAAAAAAAAAAATTTTTATAATGCAGTTTGGAATGTTTGATGCCTTAGTGCACATTGGTGCTGGCTCTTTGTTGTTTCTTTGTTGAATTGGTCGGTGGTTGACCTCCACCTTGCTATGCACCCCAATTTGGGATGTATTCCATCTGTATAGATTTTGGCGTTTGGTGACTGTTCACATTGGGTCATCAGGCTTTGTCCACAGGCTATATATATACTTCATGCAGCATTTGCTTGGACCTGTCCCGCCCACAGCCATGACTCAGTCATGGGTACGGGACTGCAATAGACCAGGTGAGTGCTGCTGAGAGCAGTTCTGCTGTTTATATGTGAGGCCGCATGGCACATTTTATAAAAATGTTTAGTGTAGGACTGCTTCGGGTGGGATTTGCCGTGACGTGGCGAAGCAGCTCAAGAAATTGCAATTTTTTGCCAAAAATCTCAAACAAAAAAAAAAAAAAAAATTTTTATAATGCAGTTTGGAATGTTTGATGCCTTAGTGCACATTGGTGCTGGCTCTTTGTTGTTACTGTGGAAACTTAGTGGCATCCTAAAAGTGTCTGTTGGACCCAATTAGTGTCCCACTGGTGCCAAGCAATTTACAGCACCTCTGCATTGCACCCTCAAGCTCATTTTTACTAAGCTATTATAATAGCAAACACTGAGGAAACTTAGTGGAATCCTAAAAGTGGCTGTTGGACTCCATTAGTGTCCTACTGGTGCCAAGCAATTTCCAGCACCTCTGCATTGCACATCCAAGCTGATTTTTACTAAGCTATTATATTAGCAAACACTGAAGAAACCTCGTGGCATCCTAAAAGTGGCTGTTGGACTAAATTAGTTTCCCACTGGTGCCAAGCAATTTCCATCACCTCTGCATTGCACCCTCAAGCTCATTTTTACTAAGCTATTATAATAGCAAACACTGAGGAAACTTAGTGGCATCCAAAAAGTGGCTGTTGGACTCCATTAGTGTCCCACTGGTGCCAAGCAATTTCCATCACCTCTGCATTGCACCCTCAAGCTCATTTTACTAAGCTATTACATTAGCAAACACTGAGGAAACTTAGTGGCATCCAAAAAGTGTCTGTTGGACTCCATTAGTGTCCCACTGGTGCCAAGCAATTTCAAGCAACTCTGCATTGCACCCTCAAGCTCATTTTTACTAAGCTATTATATTAGCAAACACTGAGATAACTTTGTAGCATGCTAAAAGTGGCTTCTGGACTCCATTAGTGTCCCACTGGTGCCAAGCAACTTCCAGCAACTCTGCATTGCACCCTCAAGCTCGTTTTCACTAAGCTATCATAACAGCAAACACTGAGGAAACTTAGGGCCTTCCTAAAAGTGTCTGTTGGACTCCATTAGTGTCCCACTGGTGCCAAGCAATTTCCAGCACCTCTGCATTGCACCCTCAAGCTCATTTTTACTAAGCTATTATATTAGCAAACACTGAGGAAACTTAGTGGCATCCAAAAAGTGTCTGTTGGACTCCATTAGTGTCCCACTGGTGCCAAGCAATTTCCAGCAACTCTGCATTGCACCCTCAAGCTCATTTTTACTAAGCTATTATATTAGCAAACACTGAGGAAACTTAGTGGCATCCAAAAAGTGTCTGTTGGACTCCATTAGTGTCCCACTGGTGCCAAGCAATTTCCAGCAACTCTGCATTGCACCCTCAAGCTCATTTTTACTAAGCTATAATAATAGCAAACACTGAGGAAACTTAGTGGCATCCTAAAAGTGGCTGTTGGACTCCATTAGTGTCCCACTGGTGCCAAGCAATTTCCAACACCTCTGCATTTCACCCTCAAGCTCATTTTTACTAAGCTATTATATTAGCAAACACTGAGATAACTTTGTAGCATCCTAAAAGTGGCTTCTGGACTCCATTAGTGTCCCACTGGTGCCAAGCAATTTCCAACACCTCTGCATTGCACCCTCAAGCTCATTTTTACTAAGCTATTATATTAGCTAACACTGAGGAAACTTATTGGCATCCTAAATGTGTCTGTTGGACTCCATTAGTGTCCCACTGGTGCCAAGCAATTTCCAGCAACTCTGCATTGCACCCTCAAGCTCATTTTTACTAATCTAATATACTAGCAAACACTGTGGAAACTTAGTGGCATCATAAAAGTGGCTGTTGGACTCCATTAGTGTCCCACTGGTTCCAAGCCATTTTAGCACCTCTGCATTGCACCCTCAAGCTCATTTTTACTAAGCTATTATATTAGCAAACACGGAGATAACTTTGTGGCATCCTAAAAGTGGCTGTTGGACTCCATTAGTGTCCCACTGGTGCCAAGCAACTTCCAGCACCTCTGCATTGCACCCTCAAGCTCACTTTTACCAAGCTATTATATTAGCAAACACTGAGGAAACTTAGTGCCTTCCTAAAAGTGGCTGTTGGACTCCATTAGTGTCCCACTGGTGCCAAGCAATTTCCATCACCTCTGCATTGCACCCTCAAGCTCATTTTTACTAAGCTATTATAATAGCAAACACTGAGGAAACTTAGTGGCATCCAAAAAGTGGCTGTTGGACTCCATTAGTGTCCCACTGGTGCCAAGCAATTTCCATCACCTCTGCATTGCACCCTCAAGCTCATTTTACTAAGCTATTACATTAGCAAACACTGAGGAAACTTAGTGGCATCCAAAAAGTGTCTGTTGGACTCCATTAGTGTCCCACTGGTGCCAAGCAATTTCCAGCACCTCTGCATTGCACCGTCAAGCTCATTTTTACTAAGCTATTATATTAGCAAACACTGAGGAAACTTAGTGGCATCCAAAAAGTGTCTGTTGAACTCCATTAGTGTCCCACTGGTGCCAAGCAATTTCCAGCAACTCTGCATTGCACCCTCAAGCTCATTTTTACTAAGCTATAATAATAGCAAGCACTGAGGAAATTTAGTGGCATCCTAAAAGTGGCTGTTGGACTCCATTAGTGTCCCACTGGTGCCAAGCAATTTCCATCACCTCTGCATTGCACCCTCAAGCTCATTTTTACTAAGCTATTATAATAGCAAACACTGAGGAAACTTAGTGGCATCCAAAAAGTGGCTGTTGGACTCCATTAGTGTCCCACTGGTGCCAAGCAATTTCCATCACCTCTGCATTGCACCCTCAAGCTCATTTTACTAAGCTATTACATTAGCAAACACTGAGGAAACTTAGTGGCATCCAAAAAGTGTCTGTTGGACTCCATTAGTGTCCCACTGGTGCCAAGCAATTTCCAGCAACTCTGCATTGCACCCTCAAGCTCATTTTTACTAAGCTATTATATTAGCAAACACTGAGGAAACTTAGTGGCATCCAAAAAGTGTCTGTTGGACTCCATTAGTGTCCCACTGGTGCCAAGCAATTTCCAGCAACTCTGCATTGCACCCTCAAGCTCATTTTTACTAAGCTATAATAATAGCAAACACTGAGGAAACTTAGTGGCATCCTAAAAGTGGCTGTTGGACTCCATTAGTGTCCCACTGGTGCCAAGCAATTTCCAGCACCTCTGCATTGCACCCTCAAGCTCATTTTTACTAAGCTATTATATTAGCAAACACTGAGGAAACTTAGTGGCATCCAAAAAGTGTCTGTTGGACTCCATTAGTGTCCCACTGGTGCCAAGCAATTTCCAGCAACTCTGCATTGCACCCTCAAGCTCATTTTTACTAAGCTATTATATTAGCAAACACTGAGGAAACTTAGTGGCATCCAAAAAGTGTCTGTTGGACTCCATTAGTGTCCCACTGGTGCCAAGCAATTTCCAGCAACTCTGCATTGCACCCTCAAGCTCATTTTTACTAAGCTATAATAATAGCAAACACTGAGGAAACTTAGTGGCATCCTAAAAGTGGCTGTTGGACTCCATTAGTGTCCCACTGGTGCCAAGCAATTTCCAACACCTCTGCATTTCACCCTCAAGCTCATTTTTACTAAGCTATTATATTAGCAAACACTGAGATAACTTTGTAGCATCCTAAAAGTGGCTTCTGGACTCCATTAGTGTCCCACTGGTGCCAAGCAATTTCCAACACCTCTGCATTGCACCCTCAAGCTCATTTTTACTAAGCTATTATATTAGCTAACACTGAGGAAACTTATTGGCATCCTAAATGTGTCTGTTGGACTCCATTAGTGTCCCACTGGTGCCAAGCAATTTCCAGCAACTCTGCATTGCACCCTCAAGCTCATTTTTACTAATCTAATATACTAGCAAACACTGTGGAAACTTAGTGGCATCATAAAAGTGGCTGTTGGACTCCATTAGTGTCCCACTGGTTCCAAGCCATTTTAGCACCTCTGCATTGCACCCTCAAGCTCATTTTTACTAAGCTATTATATTAGCAAACACGGAGATAACTTTGTGGCATCCTAAAAGTGGCTGTTGGACTCCATTAGTGTCCCACTGGTGCCAAGCAACTTCCAGCACCTCTGCATTGCACCCTCAAGCTCACTTTTACCAAGCTATTATATTAGCAAACACTGAGGAAACTTAGTGCCTTCCTAAAAGTGGCTGTTGGACTCCATTAGTGTCCCACTGGTGCCAAGCAATTTCCATCACCTCTGCATTGCACCCTCAAGCTCATTTTTACTAAGCTATTATAATAGCAAACACTGAGGAAACTTAGTGGCATCCAAAAAGTGGCTGTTGGACTCCATTAGTGTCCCACTGGTGCCAAGCAATTTCCATCACCTCTGCATTGCACCCTCAAGCTCATTTTACTAAGCTATTACATTAGCAAACACTGAGGAAACTTAGTGGCATCCAAAAAGTGTCTGTTGGACTCCATTAGTGTCCCACTGGTGCCAAGCAATTTCCAGCACCTCTGCATTGCACCGTCAAGCTCATTTTTACTAAGCTATTATATTAGCAAACACTGAGGAAACTTAGTGGCATCCAAAAAGTGTCTGTTGAACTCCATTAGTGTCCCACTGGTGCCAAGCAATTTCCAGCAACTCTGCATTGCACCCTCAAGCTCATTTTTACTAAGCTATAATAATAGCAAGCACTGAGGAAACTTAGTGGCATCCTAAAAGTGGCTGTTGGACTCCATTAGTGTCCCACTGGTGCCAAGCAATTTCCATCACCTCTGCATTGCACCCTCAAGCTCATTTTTACTAAGCTATTATAATAGCAAACACTGAGGAAACTTAGTGGCATCCAAAAAGTGGCTGTTGGACTCCATTAGTGTCCCACTGGTGCCAAGCAATTTCCATCACCTCTGCATTGCACCCTCAAGCTCATTTTACTAAGCTATTACATTAGCAAACACTGAGGAAACTTAGTGGCATCCAAAAAGTGTCTGTTGGACTCCATTAGTGTCCCACTGGTGCCAAGCAATTTCCAGCAACTCTGCATTGCACCCTCAAGCTCATTTTTACTAAGCTATTATATTAGCAAACACTGAGGAAACTTAGTGGCATCCAAAAAGTGTCTGTTGGACTCCATTAGTGTCCCACTGGTGCCAAGCAATTTCCAGCAACTCTGCATTGCACCCTCAAGCTCATTTTTACTAAGCTATAATAATAGCAAACACTGAGGAAACTTAGTGGCATCCTAAAAGTGGCTGTTGGACTCCATTAGTGTCCCACTGGTGCCAAGCAATTTCCAGCACCTCTGCATTGCACACTCAAACTCACTTTTACTAAGCTATTATATTAGCAAACACTGAGGAAACTTAGTGGCATCCTAAAAGTGGCTGTTGGACTCCATTAATGTCCCACTTGTGCCAAACAATTTCCAGCACCTCTGCATTGCACCCTCAAGCTCATTTTTACTAAGCTTTTACATTAGCTAACACTGAGGAAACTTTTTGGCATCCTAAAAGTGTCTGTTGGACTCCATTAGTGTCCCACTGGTGCCAAGCAATTTCCAGCAACTCTGCATTGCACCCTCAAGCTCATTTTTACTAATCTAATATACTAGCAAACACTGTGGAAACTTAGTGGCATCCTAAAAGTGTATGTTGGACCCAATTAGTGTCCCACTGGTGCCAAGCAATTTCCAGCACCTCTGCATTGCACCCTCAAGCTCATTTTTACTAAGCTATTATAATAGCAAACACTGAGGAAACTTAGTGGAATCCTAAAAGTGGCTGTTGGACTCCATTAGTGTCCCACTGGTGCCAAGCAATTTCCAGCACCTCTGCATTGCACCCTCAAGCTCATTTTTACTAAGCTATTATAATAGCAAACACTGAGGAAACTTAGTGGCATCCAAAAAGTGGCTGTTGGACTCCATTAGTGTCCCACTGGTGCCAAGCAATTTCCAGCACCTCTGCATTGCACCCTCAAGCTCATTTTTACTAAGCTATTACATTAGCAAACACTGAGGAAACTTAGTGGCATCCAAAAAGTGTCTGTTGGACTCCATTAGTGTCCCACTGGTGCCAAGCAATTTCCAGCAACTCTGCATTGCACCCTCAAGCTCATTTTTACTAAGCTATTATATTAGCAAACACTGAGGAAACTTAGTGGCATCCAAAAAGTGTCTGTTGGACTCCATTAGTGTCCCACTGGTGCCAAGCAATTTCCAGCAACTCTGCATTGCACCCTCAAGCTCATTTTTACTAAGCTATTACATTAGCAAACACTGAGGAAACTTAGTGGCATCCAAAAAGTGTCTGTTGGACTCCATTAGTGTCCCACTGGTGCCAAGCAATTTCCAGCAACTCTGCATTGCACCCTCAAGCTCATTTTTACTAAGCTATTATATTAGCAAACACTGAGGAAACTTAGTGGCATCCAAAAAGTGTCTGTTGGACTCCATTAGTGTCCCACTGGTGCCAAGCAATTTCCAGCAACTCTGCATTGCACCCTCAAGCTCATTTTTACTAAGCTATAATAATAGCAAACACTGAGGAAACTTAGTGGCATCCTAAAAGTGGCTGTTGGACTCCATTAGTGTCCCACTGGTGCCAAGCAATTTCCAGCACCTCTGCATTGCACATCCAAGCTTATTTTTACTAAGCTATTATATTAGCAAACACTGAGAAAACTTAGTGGCATCCAAAAAGTGGCTGTTGGACTCCATTAGTGTCCCACTGGTGCCAAGCAATTTCCATCACCTCTGCATTGCACCCTCAAGCTCATTTTACTAAGCTATTACATTAGCAAACACTGAGGAAACTTAGTGGCATCCAAAAAGTGTCTGTTGGACTCCATTAGTGTCCCACTGGTGCCATGCAATTTCCAGCAACTCGGCATTGCACCCTCAAGCTCATTTTTACTAAGCTATTATATTAGCAAACACTGAGGAAACTTAGTGGCATCCAAAAAGTGTCTGTTGGACTCCATTAGTGTCCCACTGGTGCCAAGCAATTTCCAGCAACTCTGCATTGCACCCTCAAGCTCATTTTTACTAAGCTATAATAATAGCAAACACTGAGGAAACTTAGTGGCATCCTAAAAGTGGCTGTTGGACTCCATTAGTGTACCACTGGTGCCAAGCAATTTCCAGCACCTCTGCATTGAACCCTAAAGCTCATTTTTACTAAGCTATTACATTAGCAAACAATGAGGAAACTTAGTGGCATCCTAAAAGTGGCTGTTGGACTCCATTAGTGTCCCACTGGTGTCAAGCAATTTCAAGCAACTCTGCATTGCACCCTCAAGCTCATTTTTACTAAGCTATTATATTAGCAAACACTGAGATAACTTTGTAGCATCCTAAAAGTGGCTTCTGGACTCCATTAGTGTCCCACTGGTGCCAAGCAACTTCCAGCAACTCTGCATTGCACCCTCAAGCTCGTTTTCACTAAGCTATCATAACAGCAAACACTGAGGAAACTTAGGGCCTTCCTAAAAGTGTCTGTTGGACTCCATTAGTGTCCCACTGGTGCCAAGCAATTTCCAGCACCTCTGCATTGCACCCTAAAGATCATTTTTACTAAGCTATTACATTAGCAAACACTATGGAAACTTAGTGGCATCCAAAAAGTGTCTGTTGGACTCCATTAGTGTCCCACTGGTGCCAAGCAATTTCAAGCACCTCTGCATTGCACCCTCAAGCTCATTTTTACTAAGCTATTATAATAGCAAACACTGAGTAAACTTATTGGCATCGTAAAAGTGTCTGTTGGACTCCATTAGTGTCCCACTGGTGCCAAGCAATTTCCAGCAACTCTGCATTGCACCCTCAAGGTCATTTTTACTAAGCTATTATATTAGCAAACACTGAGATAACTTAGTGGCATCCTAAAAGGGGCTGTTGGACTCCATTAATGTCCCATTGGTGCCAGGCCATTTCCAGCACCTCTGCATTGCACCCTCAAGCTCATTTTTACTAAGCTATTATAAACGCAAACACTGAGGAAACTTAGTGGCATCCTAAAAGTGGTTGTTGGACTCCATTAGTGTCCCACTGGTGCCAAGCAATTTCCAGCACCTCTGCATTGCACCCTCAAGCTCATTTTTACTAAGCTATTACATAAGCAAACACTGAGGAAACTTAGTGGCATCCAAAAAGTGTCTGTTGGACTCCATTAGTGTCCCACTGGTGCCAAGCAATTTCCAGCACCTCTGCATTGCACCTTCAAGCTCATTTTTACTAAGCTATTAAATTTGCAAGCACTGAGGAAACTTAGTGGCATTTAAAAAGTGTCTGTTGGACTCCATTAGTGTCCCACTGGTGCCAAGCAATTTCCAGCACCTCTGCATTGCACACTCAAACTCATTTTTACTAAGCTTTTACATTAGCTAACACTGAGGAAACTTATTGGCATCCTAAATGTGTCTGTTGGACTCCATTAATGTCCCACTGGTGCCAAACAATTTCCAGCACCTCTGCATTGCACCCTCAAGCTCATTTTTACTAAGCTTTTACATTAGCTAACACTGAGGAAACTTATTGGCATCCTAAATGTGTCTGTTGGACTCCATTAGTGTCCCACTGGTGCCAAGCAATTTCCAGCAACTCTGCATTGCACCCTCAAGCTCATTTTTACTAATCTAATATACTAGCAAACACTGTGGAAACTTAGTGGCATCCTAAAAGTGTATGTTGGACCCAATTAGTGTCCCACTGGTGCCAAGCAATTTCCAGCACCTCTGCATTGCACCCTCAAGCTCATTTTTACTAAGCTATTATAATAGCAAACACTGAGGAAACTTAGTGGAATCCTAAAAGTGGCTGTTGGACTCCATTAGTGTCCCACTGGTGCCAAGCAATTTCCAGCACCTCTGCATTGCACATCCAAGCTTATTTTTACTAAGCTATTATAATAGCAAACACTGAGGAAACTTAGTGGCATCATAAAAGTGGCTGTTGGACTCCATTAGTGTCCCACTGGTTCCAAGCCATTTTAGCACCTCTGCATTGCACCCTCAAGCTCATTTTTACTAAGCTATTATATTAGCAAACACGGAGATAACTTTGTGGCATCCTAAAAGTGGCTGTTGGACTCCATTAGTGTCCCACTGGTGCCAAGCAACTTCCAGCACCTCTGCATTGCACCCTCAAGCTCACTTTTACCAAGCTATTATATTAGCAAACACTGAGGAAACTTAGTGGCATCCTAAAAGTGGCTGTTGGACTCCATTAGTGTCCCGCTGGTGCCAAGCAACTTCCAGCACCTCTGCATTGCACCCTCAAGCTCACTTTTACTAAGCTATTATTTTAGCAAACACTGAGGAAACTTAGTGGCATCCTAATAGTGGTTGTTGGAATCCATTAGTGTCCCACTGGTGCCAAGCAATTTCCAGCACCTCTGCATTGCACCTTCAAGCTCATTTTTACTAAGCTATTAAATTTGCAAGCACTGAGGAAACTTAGTGGCATTTAAAAAGTGTCTGTTGGACTCCATTAGTGTCCCACTGGTGCCAAGCAATTTCCAGCACCTCTGCATTGCACACTCAAACTCACTTTTACTAAGCTATTATATTAGCAAACACTGAGGAAACTTAGTGGCATCCTGAAAGTGGCTGTTGGACTCCATTAATGTCCCACTGGTGCCAAACAATTTCCAACACCTCTGCATTGCACCCTCAAGCTCATTTTTACTAAGCTTTTACATTAGCTAACACTGAGGAAACTTATTGGCATCCTAAATGTGTCTGTTGGACTCCATTAGTGTCCCACTGGTGCCAAGCAATTTCCAGCAACTCTGCATTGCACCCTCAAGCTCATTTTTGCTAATCTAATATACTAGCAAACACTGTGGAAACTTAGTGGCATCCTAAAAGTGTATGTTGGACCCAATTAGTGTCCCACTGGTGCCAAGCAATTTCCAGCACCTCTGCATTGCACCCTCAAGCTCATTTTTACTAAGCTATTATAATAGCAAACACTGAGGAAACTTAGTGGAATCCTAAAAGTGGCTGTTGGACTCCATTAGTATCAAACTGGTGCCAAGCAATTTCCAGCACCTCTGCATTGCACATCCAAGCTTATTTTTACTAAGCTATTATATTAGCAAACACTGAGGAAACTTCGTGGCATCCTAAAAGTGGCTGTTGGACTAAATTAGTGTCCCACTGGTGCCAAGCAATTTCCATCACCTCTGCATTGCACCCTCAAGCTCATTTTTTATAAGCTATTATAATAGCAAACACTGAGGAAACTTAGTGGCATCCTAAAAGTGGCTGTTGGACTCCATTAGTGTCCCACTGGTGCCAAACAATTTCCAGCAACGCTTCATTGCACCCTCAAGCTCATTTTTATTAAGCTATTATAATAGCAGACATTGAAGAAACTTAGTGGCATCCTAAAAGTGTCTGTTGGACATCATTAGTGTCCCACTGGTGCCAAGCAATTTCCAGCACCTCTGCATTGCACCCTCAAGCTCATTTTTACTAAGCTATAATAATAGCAAACACTAAGGAAACTTAGTGGCATCCTAAAAGTATCTGTTGTACTCCATTAGTGTCCCACTGGTGCAAAGCAATTTCCATCACCTCTGCATTGCACCCTCAAGCTCATTTTTACTAAGCTATTATAATAGCAAACAATGAGGAAACTTAGTGGCATCCTAAAAGTGGCTGTTGGAGTCTATTAGTGTCCCACTGGTGCCAAGCAATTTCCAGCAACTCTGCATTGCTCCCTCAAGCTCATTTTTACTAAGCTATTATATTAGCAAACACTGAGATAACTTTGTGGCATCCCAAAAGTGGCTGTTGGACTCCATTAGTGTCCCACTGGTGCCAAGCAACTTCCCGCACCTCTGCATTGCATTCTCAAGCTAACTTTTACTAAGCTATTATAATAGCAAACACTGTAGAAACTTAGTGGCATCCTAAAAGTGTCTGTTGGACTCCATTAGTGTCCCACTGGTGCCAAGCAATTTGCAGCACCTCTGCATTGCACCCTAAAGCTCATTTTTACTAAGCTATTACATTAGCAAACACTGAGGAAACTTAGTGGCATCCAAAAAGTGTCTGCTGGACTCCATTAGTGTCCCACTGGTGCCAAGGAATTTCCAGCAACTCTGCATTGCACCCTCAAGCTCATTTTTACTAAGCTATTATAATAGCAAACACTGAGATAACTTAGTGGCATCCTAAAAGGGGCTGTTGGACTCCATTAATGTCCCATTGGTGCCAGGCCATTTCCAGCACCTCTGCATTGCACCCTCAAGCTCATTTTTACTAAGCTATTATAATAGCAAACACTGAGGAAACTTAGTGGCATCCTAAAAGTGGTTGTTGGACTCCATTAGTGTCCCACTGGTGCCAAGAAATTTCCAGCACCTCTGCATTGCACCCTCAAGCTCATTTTTACTAAGCTATTACATAAGCAAACACTGAGGAAACTTAGTGGCATCCAAAAAGTGTCTGTTGGACTCCATTAGTGTCCCACTGGTGCCAAGCAATTTCCAGCACCTCTGCATTGCACCCTAAAGCTCATTTTTACTAAGCTATTACATTAGCAAACACTGAGGAAACTTAGTGGCATCCAAAAAGTGTCTGTTGGACTCCATTAGTGTCCCACTGGTGCCAAGCAATTTCCAGCAACTCTGCATTGCACCCTCAAGCTCATTTTTACTAAGCTATTATAATAGCAAACACTGAGGAAACTTAGTGGCATCTTTAAAAGTGGCTGTTGGTCTCCATTAGTGTCCCACTGGTGCCAAGCAATTTCCAGCAACTCTGCATTGCACCCTCAAGCTCATTTTTACTAAGCTATTATATTAGCAAACACTGAGATAACTTTGTGGCATCCTAAAAGTGGCTGTTGGACTCCATTAGTGTCCCACTGGTGCCAAGCAACTTCCAGCACCTCTGCATTGCACCCTCAAGCTCATTTTTACTAAGCTATTATAATAGCAAACACTGTGGAAACTTAGTGGCATCCTAAAAGTGGCTGTTAGACTCCATTAGTGTCCCACTGGTGCCAAGCAATTTCCAGCAACGCTTCATTGCACCCTCAAGCTCCTTTTTACTAAGCTATTACAATAGCAAACACTGAGGAAACTTAGTGGCATCCTAAAAGTGGTTGTTGGACTCCATTAGTGTCCCACTGGTGCTAAGCAATTTCCAGCACCTCTGCATTGCACCCTCAAGCTCATTTTTACTAAGCTTTTACATTAGCAAACACTGAGGAAACTTAGTGGCATCCAAAAAGTGTCTGTTGGACTCCATTAGTGTCCCAATGCTGCCAAGCAATTTCCAGCAACTCTGCATTGCACCCTCAAGCTCATTTTTACTAAGCCATTTAAATAGCAAACAATGAGGAAACTTAGTAGCATCCTAAAAGTGGCTGTTGGACTTCATTAGTGTCCCACTGGTGCCAACCAATTTCCAGCAACTCTGCATTGCACCCTCAAGCTCATTTTTACTAAGCTTTTATAAAAGCAAACACTGAGGAAACTTAGTGGCATTATAAAAGTGGCTGTTGGACTCCATTAGTGTCCCACTGGTGCCAAGTAATTTTAGCACCTCCGCATTGCACCCTCAAGCTCATTTTTACTAAGCAATTATATTAGCAAACACTGAGAACTTTGTAGCATCCTAAAAGTGGCTGCTGGACTCCATTAGTGTCCCACTGGTGCAAAGCAACTTCCAGCAACTCTGCATTGCACCCTAAAGCTCATTTTTACTAAGCTATTACAGTAGCAAACACTAAGGAAACTTAGTCGCATCCTAAAAGTGGCTGTTGGACTCCATTAGTGTCCCACTGGTGCCAAGCAATTTCCAGCCACGCTTCATTGCACCCTCAAGCTCATTTTTTATAAGCTATTATAATAGCATACACTGTGGAAACTTAGTGGCATCCTAAAAGTGGCTGTTAGACTCCATTAGTGTCCCACTGGTGCCAAGCAATTTCCAGCAACTCTGCATTGCACCCTAAAGCTCAGTTTTACTAAGCTATTATATTAGCAAACACTGAGGAAACTTAGTGGCATCCTAAAAGTGTCTGTTGGACATCATTAGTGTCCCACTGGTGCCAAGCAATTTCCAGCACCTCTGCATTGCACCCTCAAGCTCATTTTTACTAAGCTATAATAATAGCAAACACTAAGGAAACTTAGTGGCATCCTAAAAGTATCTGTTGTACTCCATTAGTGTCCCACTGGTGCAAAGCAATTTCCATCACCTCTGCATTGCACCCTCAAGCTCATTTTTATTAAGCTATTATAATAGCAAACATTGAGGAAACTTAATGGCATCCTAAAAGTGTCTGTTGGACTCTATTAGTGTCCCACTGGTGCCAAGCAATTTGCAGCACCTCTGCATTGCACCCTAAAGCTCATTTTTACTAAGCTATTATAATAGCAAACACTGAGGAAACTTAGTGGCATCCAAAAAGTGTCTGCTGGACTCCATTAGTGTCCCACTGGTGCCAAGGAATTTCCAGCAACTCTGCATTGCACCCTCAAGCTCATTTTTACTAAGCTATTATAATAGCAAACAATGAGGAAACTTAGTGGCATCCTAAAAGTGGCTGTTGGAGTCTATTAGTGTCCCACTGGTGCCAAGCAATTTCCAGCAACTCTGCATTGCTCCCTCAAGCTCATTTTTACTAAGCTTTTATATTAGCAAACACTAAGATAACTTTGTGGCATCCTAAAAGTGGCTGTTGAACTCCATTAGTGTCCCACTGGTGCCAAGCAACTTCCAGCACCTCTGCATTGCACCCTCAAGCTCACTTTTACTAAGCTATTATAATAGCAAACACTGTAGAAACTTAGTGGCATCCTAAAAGTGTCTGTTGGACTCCATTAGTGTCCCACTGGTGCCAAGCAATTTCCAGCACCTCTGCATTGCACCCTCAAGCTCATTTTTACTAAGCTATTATAATAGCATACACTGTGGAAACTTAGTGGCATCCTAAAAGTGGCTGTTAGACTCCATTAGTGTCCCACTGGTGCCAAGCAATTTCCAGCAACTCTGCATTGCACCCTAAAGCTCAGTTTTACTAAGCTATTATATTATCAAACACTGAGGAAACTTAGTGGCATCCTAAAAGTGTCTGTTGGACATCATTAGTGTCCTACTGGTGCCAAGCAATTTCCAGCACCTCTGCATTGCACCCTCAAGCTCATTTTTACTAAGCTATAATAATAGCAAACATTAAGGAAACTTAGTGGCATCCTAAAAGTATCTGTTGTACTCCATTAGTGTCCCACTGGTGCAAAGCAATTTCCATCACCTCTGCATTGCACCCTCAAGCTCATTTTTACTAAGCTATTATAATAGCAAACAATGAGGAAACTTAGTGGCATCCTAAAAGTGGCTGTTGGAGTCTATTAGTGTCCCACTGGTGCCAAGCAATTTCCAGCAACTCTGCATTGCTCCCTCAAGCTCATTTTTACTAAGCTATTATATTAGCAAACACTGAGATAACTTTGTGGCATCCCAAAAGTGGCTGTTGGACTCCATTAGTGTCCCACTGGTGCCAAGCAACTTCCCGCACCTCTGCATTGCATTCTCAAGCTCACTTTTACTAAGCTATTATAATAGCAAACACTGTAGAAACTTAGTGGCATCCTAAAAGTGTCTGTTGGACTCCATTAGTGTCCCACTGGTGCCAAGCAATTTGCAGCACCTCTGCATTGCACCCTAAAGCTCAATTTTACTAAGCTATTACATTAGCAAACACTGAGGAAACTTAGTGGCATCCAAAAAGTGTCTGCTGGACTCCATTAGTGTCCCACTGGTGCCAAGGAATTTCCAGCAACTCTGCATTGCACCCTCAAGCTCATTTTTACTAAGCTATTATAATAGCAAACAATGAGGAAACTTAGTGGCATCCTAAAAGTGGCTGTTGGAGTCTATTAGTGTCCCACTGGTGCCAAGCAATTTCCAGCAACTCTGCATTCCTCCCTCAAGCTCATTTTTACTAAGCTATTATATTAGCAAACACTAAGATAACTTTGTGGCATCCTAAAAGTGGCTGTTGAACTCCATTAGTGTCCCACTGGTGCCAAGCAACTTCCAGCACCTCTGCATTGCACCCTCAAGCTCACTTTTACTAAGCTATTATAATAGCAAACACTGTAGAAACTTAGTGGCATCCTAAAAGTGTCTGTTGGACTCCATTAGTGTCCCACTGGTGCCAAGGAATTTCCAGCAACTCTGCATTGCACCCTCAAGCTCATTTTTACTAAGCTGTTATAATAGCAAACACTGAGGAAACTTAGTGGCATCCTAAAAGTGGCTGTTGGACTCCATTAGTGTCCCACTGGTGCCAAGCAATTTCCAGCAACTCTGCATTGCACCCTCAAGCTCGTTTTTACTAAGCTATTATATTAGCAAACACTGAGATAACTTTGTGGCATCCTAAAAGTGGCTGTTGGACTCCATTAGTGTCCGACTGGTGCCAAGCAACTTCCAGCACCTCTGCATTGCACCCTCAAGCTCACTTTTACTAAGCTATTATAATAGCAAACACTGAGGAAACTTAGTGGCATCCTAAAAGTGGCTGTTGGACTCCATTAGTGTCCCACTGGTGCCAAGCAATTTCCAGCACCTCTGCATTGCACCCTCAAGCTTATTTTTACTAAGCTATTATAATAGCAAACACTGAGGAAACATAGTGGCATCCTACAATTGTCTGTTGGACTCCATTAGTGTCCCACTGTTGCCAAGCAATTTCCAGCACTTCTGCATTGCACCTTCAAGCTTATTTTTACTAAGCTATTATAATAGCAAACACTGAGGAAACTTAGTGGCATCCTAAAAATGGCTGTTGGACTCCATTAGTGTCCCACTGGTGCCAAGCAATGTACAGCAACTCTGCATTGCACCCTCAAGCTCACTTTTACTAAGCTATTATATTAGCAAACACTGAGGAAACTTAGTGGCATCCTAAAAGTGGTTGTTGGACTCCATTAGTGTCCCACTGGTGCCAAGGAATTTCCAGCAACTCTGCATTGCACCCTCAAGGTCATTTTTACTAAGCTATTATAATAGCAAACACTGAGGAAACTTAGCGGCATCCAAAAAGTGGCTGTTGGACTCCATTAGTGTCCCACTGGTGCCAAGCAATTTCCAGCACCTCTGCATTGCACCCTCAAGCTTATTTTTACTAAGCTATTATAATAGCAAACACTGAGGAAACATAGTGGCATCCTAAAAGTGGTTGTTGGACTCCATTAGTGTCACTCTGGTGCCAAGCAATTTCCAGCAACTCTGCATTGCACCCTCAAGCTCATTTTTACTAAGCTATTATATTAGCAAACACTGAGGAAACTTAGTGGCATCCTAAAAGTGGCTGTTGAAATCCATTAGTGTCCCACTGGTGCCAAGCAATTTCCAGCACCTCTGCATTGCACCCTCAAGCTCATTTTTACTAAGCTATTATAATAGCAAACACTGAAGAAACTTAGTGGCATCCTAAAAGTGGTTGTTGGACTCCATTAGTGTCCCACTGGTGCCAAGCAATTTCCAGCACCTCTGCATTGCACCCTCAAGCTCATTTTTACTAAGCTATTATAATAGCAAACACTGAAGAAACTTAGTGGCATCCTAAAAGTGGTTGTTGGACTCCATTAGTGTCCCACTGGTGCCAAGCAATTTTCAGCACCTCTGCATTGCACCCTCAAGCTCATTTTTTTAAGCTATTATAATAGCAAACACTGCGGAAACTTAGTTGCATCCTAAAAGTGTCTTTTGGACTCCATTAGTGTCCCACTGGTGCCAAGGAATTTCGAGGACCTCTGCATTGCACCCTCAAGCTCATTTTTACTAAGCTATTATAATATCAAACTGTGCTGCCAGTTTAAGGGCCATAGTTGCATTGTCAGGGATAGTCAGTGTTGTTTCCTCTGCTGTCAATACAGCGAGACCACCTCTGAAATCTACACCACCTCTCAATTTTTAGTACCACATTTTAAGTGGACAATCTTGTCGCTATCAAAATGAGTGGCAAAATGACAGATGCTTGTGGAAAGGGGAACAGGCGTGTTGGAAAAGGAAAAAAATGTTTTGTCCGTGGGGAAGGTGGCAAAGCTACATTAACGTCTGCTGAAGATAGGCCATCTTCCAGCAAAAGTAAGATGTCTACTACTTTCCGTGGACATTCCGATGTGTTCCCTTTTTTACGGACCCGAACAACTGGAACAAAGGTAGGTGATGCACAAAGTGGCCCAAGTGGTCCAACAAGTGCCCTCTCCTCCACCTCAACTACTGCATCCAAAAACAACCACTCCTCTGAGTTGTCATCCCAATCACACTTGCTTTCTCCCAGCTCTCAAGTCACCATCCGCCCTGCACGGTACGGTGGAACAGAGATGGCTGAGTCTGCAGAGCTGTTCTGTCACACTATAGCCTGGGAATCAGAGGTCTGCTCCCAAGCTACAGTGAGCACAGACCAGGAAATGGTCTGCAGTGATGCCGAGAACCTTTGTGACTCAGATTCAGGCCGTGATGACCAAGTGTCTGAGCATAATGTTGACCCTTATTCACAAACTGTAACACCTGTTGTTAAAGACAATGAGGAACATACTGGTGACGATGAGACGCAGATACCAGATTGGGATGACAACTTAAATTTTCATTCAGGGCAGGAAGAGGCTAGGTCTCAGGGTGATTGGAGTGCAAACACAACGCTTGATGAGGAAGTTCTAGATCCCACCTACTGTCAACCCACAGTCAGGCACTCGAGGAGGTCAACAGAGGTGGTGGAGGAGGATGCAACTGACGACGAAGTTACCTTGCGCCTTCCTGGACAGAGGAGGAGTACTGGTAGCATGTCTACAACTGCATCCTCAGCCACCACTCTGCCTCTGAGCACTAGTCGGGGTGGCTCAGCAGGTCGCATGTCCTCTAAGCTTTGCCTAGCCTGGTCCTTTTTTGACCTTGCAAAGGATCGCCCAAATCATGTGATCTGTAAAATTTGTCGGGAATCTGTTAGTAGAGGCAAAAACCTCAGCAGTTTGACAACTTCTTCCATGAATCGTCACATGAATAAATATCATATGTACCATTGGGAAGCTCACCGTGCTGCAATATGGCCTAGCGGAGCGGTCCATCCCCCGCCTGCCCCTTTTAGTGCATCTGCACGCTCTTCATCTTCTAGGACTGTGGGGACAGCTGTCACACCTGGTTTTCAACGCACACCTTCCACCACTGTAACCGCAACAGGCAGTTTGCTTGGTAGGTCGTCAGTTGCTTTGGAAGGGAAACCAAGTGCGTGTGTACAGCTCTATCAGACATCGATAGCATCAATGTTGGATGAAGGCAACATCATGTCTCCGCCTTCACTTTCCTCACAAACCTGCATTTTTCCAGGGACACCCTACTCACCACCGTCTACACACAGCAGCCAGATCTCTGTCCCTCAGATGGGGACAAATAAAAGGCCATTTCCTGCGACCCATGACAAAGCTAAGAGGTTGACTTTATCCTTCTGTAAGCTCTTGGCTACCAATATGCTGCCTTTCCGCCTGGTGGACACACAGGATTTTCGGGACCTTATGTCTGTCGCTGTGCCCCAGTACCAGATGCCCAGTCGCCACTACTTCTCTAAGAAAGGTGTTCCAGCGCTATACCAGCATGTCGCACACAACATCACCGCTTCCTTGAGAAACTCTGTGTGTGAACGGGTGCATTTCACCACCGATACTTGGACCAGTAAGCATGGACAGGGAAGTTACATGTCGCTGACTGGGCACTGGGTAACTATGGTGATAGATGGTGAAGGGTATGCTGCACAAGTCTTGCCGTCTCCACGACTTGAGCGTCAATCCTCTGTCTGTCCAAGTTCCTCCATTGCTTCTGCCTCCACAACCTCGTCTGGGTCCTCCACCTCCGCCCCAAGCCTGCCTGGTCAGGCCACCAGCGTTGTAACTGCGCACAAGGAATCACGCACCCCTCATTACTATGCTGGCAGCAGAGTGCAACGGCATCAGGTGGTCTTTATCTTGAAATGTCTTAGAAATAAGAGTCACACAGCGGCTGAGTTATGGGCAGCTCTGGAGACTGAGTTTGGTAAATGGTTGTCTCCCCTCAACCTGCAGCCTGGTAAGGCCATGTGCGACAATGCTGCAAACCTGGATGCGGCCCTTCGTATGGGCAAGGTGACACACGTGCCTTGTATGGCTCACGTGTTGAACCTTGTTGTCCAGCAATTTTTAACACACTATCCCGGCCTAGATGGCCTTCTGAACAGGGCACGAAAACTGTCTGCTCACTTCCACCGTTCAGCCATTGCAGCTGAGCGACTTGCATTGCTCCAGAAGTCTTTCGGCCTGCCGGTTCATCGCCTGAAATACGATGTGCCGACACGCTGGAATTCGACTCTCCATATGTTACAGCGACTGTGGCAGCACCGCCGAGCCCTGGTGTAATAGGTCATGACGTATAGCCTGGGCCAATGAGATGCAGAGGTGGGGCAGATCACCCTGATGGAGTGGTCTCAGATCAAGGACCTATGCACCCTTCTGCACAGTTTCGACATGGCGACGAATATGTTTAGCGCTGACAATGCCATTATTAGCATGACAATTCCAGTCATTTACATGCTGGAGCACACGCTAAACACTATTTGGAGTCATGGGGTGGGACGACAGGAAGGGGAGGAACTACAGGAGGATTCATATGCGCAAGGGACAACAACATCACCAAGGTCCAGGCATTCATCATCACCAAGGCGGCAGGCATGGGACCATGGGGGACAGGGATCAACAAGGGTGCATGGTAGCAGGCGAAATGTTGAGGAAGGTGCAGGAGAACATAAAGAAAGGGAGGACGAACTGTCCATGGACATGGAAAACTCAGCGGATGAGGGAGACCTTGCTCAAATTTCAGTTGAAAGAGGTTGGGGGGAGATGTCAGAGGAAGAAAGAACGGTTAGCACCTCTATGCCACAAACACAGCGTGGACTTGACCCGCATGGCTGCGCAAGACACATGAGCGCCTTCTTGCTGCACTACCTCCAACATGACCCTCGTATTGTCAAAATTAGAAGTGATGATGACTACTGGCTTGCCACACTATTAGATCCCCGGTACAAGTCCAAATTTTGTGACATAATTCCAGCCATAGAAAGGGACGCACGTATGCAGGAGTATCAGAAGAAGCTGTTACTCGAACTTAGCTCGGCTTTTCCACCAAACAACCGTGGTGCACGGAGTGAATCTCCCAGGAGTATCTCCAAATGAACATCGATGCCATGACGTTGCAAATGGAGCCTTGCTCATTTTGGGCTTCAAATCTTGAAAAATGGCCAGAGCTCTCCACTTACGCCTTGGAGATCTTGTCGTGTCCAGCTGCCAGCGTTGTCTCTGAATGTGTCTTCAGTGCTGCTGGGTGTGTGCTGACAGATAAGCGCACGCGTCTATCCAGTGACAATGTGGATAGACTAACGTTCATCAAAATGAACAAGTCATGTATGCACAAGGAATTTACAACCCCTGGGTCATCCTGGGGAGAGTAAATGCTTGTGGATTTGGAATGTGCTTGATGCAAATCTACCTGTGAAGTGTACAACTGGGGCACAAGTGCTGCCACTGAAGGGGTGTCTGTGTGGCCCAATTTTTGGAAAAAAAGGGAGACTCCGCTTGGATTAACCCTTGCTTGCAGTGTTTCTAAAAATGATCCAAGATGAACAGATCTGGGATCAGCAAAGACTTTGCTAGACCTTCCCCGGTGTCATCCGGGCGACAGCTAAGGCTGGCGTATTTTTGAATGTGCTTGATGCAAATCTACCTGTGAAGTGTACAACTGGGGCACAAGTGCTGCCACTGAAGTAGTGTCTGTGGGGCCCAATTTTTGGAAAAAAGGGAGACTCCGCTTGGAGTAACCCTTGCTGTGTTTTTAAAAAGGAGCCAAGATGAACAAGTCATGGTTCAGCAAAGACTTTGCTACCTACCCCGGTGTCATCCTGGGGACGGTTAAGGATGGCGTATTTTTAAATGTGCTTGATGCAAATCTACCTGTGAAGTGTACAACTGGGGCACAAGTGCTGCCACTGAAGGGGTGTCTGTGTGGCCCAATTTTTGGAAAAAAAGGGAGACTCCGCTTGGAGTAAAGGAGGCTTTACATGGTAGCGATATCGCTAGCAATTTCTAGCAATAGCGAGCGTGTAAGTACCCGCCCCCGTCACGCATGCGATTGTTTGTGATCGCTGACGTAGCGAACATTATCGCTACGCAGCGTCACACATACTTACCTGGTTGACGGCGTCGCTGTGACTGCCGAACAATCCCTCCTTCAAGGGGGAGGGACGTTCGGCATCACAGCGACGTCACCGCAACGTAACTAAGCGGCCGGCCAATGAAAGCGGAGGGGCGGAGCTGAGCGTGATGTAAACATCCCGCCCATCTCTTCTTTCTGCATTGTGGCCGGCGGCAGGTAAGGAGACGGTCCTCGCTCATGCGGTGTCACACATAGCGATGTGTGCTGCCGCATAAGCGATGAACCACAACGCTAAACAACCCTTACCGATTTTTGAGTTTGAGACGACCTCTCCATGGTGAACGATTTTCACCATTTTTGAGGTCACCTAAGGTCGCTGGGAAGTATTACACGCTGCGATATTGTTAATGACGCCGGATGTGCGTCACTAACAATGTGACCCCGACGATAAAACATTAACGATATCATAGCGTGTAAAGCCCCCTTAACCCTTGCTTGCAGTGTTTCTAAAAATGATCCAAGATGAACAGATCTGGGATCAGCAAAGACTTTGCTACACCTTCCGCGGTGTCATCCGGGCGACAGCTAAGGCTGGCGTATTTTGGAATGTGCTTGATGCAAATCAAAACATCCTTTTTGCAACTAGGGCGCAAGTGCTGCCACTGAAGTGGTGTCTGTGGGGCCCAATTTTTGGAAAAAAGGGAGACTCCGCTTGGAGTCACCCTGCGGTGTTTTACATGATTTTAGAAGGGCATGCCATGCCTATATCTGTGTCTCGTCCTCTTTTTCCTCGTAACGCTGTTTTGTTTTCGCATGAGAATTTGTTCTTGTCACTTTCCCATGTGTTTGTGTTGTGTTATGAGTTGTTTGTCACCTTTTGGACACCTTTTGGACACCTTTGAGGGTGTTTTCTAGGTGTTTTTATGGGTTTGTGATTGCCTTCCATTGTTTCCTATGGGGTTCGAGCGGTTCGCCGAACCGAACTCGAACGCGACCTCCGTTCGGCGAACCAAGCTTGAGCCGAACCGCGACCGGTTCGCTCATCTCTACTGCCTAGCAGCTATGGCTATGAACGCCTATAAATCAGCCCTGAAAAGGCTGAAATAACCAGTAGTCCCTATTCCCTAAAGCGCTGTGTAGATTGCACTGTATCTCTATAGAGCACACAGCAGCAGCAGCAGGAGCGGTGACTGTCACCTACACGCAGTAGACAGATAATGGCGGCGACGTGGAAAATGGCCGTGTCTTATAAAGCAAGGACATGTTACATGCACAGCCTATGACACATGCCCTTGCTTGTCTGGCAAAAATCCACTTTGTAGTGTCAATCTCTGTGATTTGCTGACAGCCTGGCCCGCCCCACTGTACGCGCGGTTAGGAGGAAAAAAAAATGGCGATTGGCATTATCTCAGCACTCAACAGCAGCACTGATCTAAACCCCGTCCCCCCCGCACACTATACACTGAATTTTGATAATAGCGTGATTCACAGTGACTCACACTATTACAGTGAAAAGGCAGCTACTAACTAGCTAGGCTTTTTGTTGATCGAACCGTTCTCGAATGCTACTCGAACTGTCGAGCTTTTAGCAAAAGGCTCGAGTTCGTCGAGCCTCTTGAACACCCCCCAAAATCACTCGAACATGAAATTGGCGAACCTCGAGCCTCGAACATCGCTCATCTCTAGTTATCAGGCGTGTTATATAGACAATGCAGAAGTTTGTATTTTCTGCATGTGTATACCTCTAGAGTGTACATACTTCTTATATAGATATACAGTGCTCAGCATAAATGAGTAGACAACCTTGGAAAATTAAGATATTAATCAATATCTCACTGACCACAAAAAGAATTTCCAAAATTTTGACAAGAATGAGTTTTATAGAACATATTTCAACCCTTTACATGAACGTAAGGTTAATAATATAAGTTTCATTAGAAAATATTTAGCTTTACTTAAATTGGTTGATGCAAAAATAAATACACTCCACATCAAATACATCTAGTATTTTACAGAAAAAAAACACAAGAGAAAAAGACAAAATGAGTAAATACCTGTATATGTAAATAACATAACATACTCTATTAACACGTTTTGATCAAAAAGTATGAAAGCCATCCTACCGCAACAAGGTGAATATTTAGTACTTGACACAAAATAGAACCATCCAACTGGGTACACCTTGTGGTGGGATGGCATTTACGCTCTTTGATCAAACAGTGTACCCTATGTGATTTGTATGTATTCACTTATTTACTTGCTATACTACTACTACTACTACTACTACTACTACTACTACTACTACCACTACTACTACTACTACTACTACTACTACTACTACTACTACTACTACTACTACTACTACTACTACTACTACTACTACTACTACTACTACTACTACTACTATACTACTACTACTACAGTTACTTACTCAGGGTGTATTCTATTTTTTTCTTGGGTTTTGTCTGTAAAATGGCCATTGTTTGTATTTTTCTGCCTTTTTTGTACCTTTAACATCAATTTATTAAATATTTATTAAAATATCTCACACCGAAGGTGTTTCACGCAAACAATTGATTACTGAAAAACAAACAAATAATTCTTAATACTGGATGAGACATGGGGTGCACAGAAAAGGGTGATTGTTTGCCCTATCAAGGCACTCCCCTTTTGTGTCCTCCCTGCCAGCGGAGGTCGGAACCCTATTTGACGATATGGCGTCCCCACTCAGAAAAAGGTGCAATAACTAAATAAAGTGCACAGTGCAATAAGGTGCTATAATAATACACACTGGCAGATGTAGGGTAATTATACTGCAAGATTTGATGTATAGGGGGTACTTATAACTCTCCCAATGATATCCACATCCAAGCTTTTCCTCAAGCTTTGCCTCGACGGATTTCCCCACTATCAGTTCTTCAGGAGGCTTGATTTAGAAGGCAGGTGTTCTCCTGGCTGTGATGTAGTTAAGATTTAAGGGGGCTTTACACGCTACGATAATGCGAAGTCGTTGGGGTCACGGAATTGGTGACGCACATCCGGCCGCATTAGCGATGCCGTTGCGTGTGACACCTATGAGCAATTTTGCATCGTCGCAAAAACGTGCAAAATCGCTCATCGGTGACATGGGGGTCCATTCTCAAATTCTCAAATATCGTTACTGCAGCAGTAACGAAGTTGTTTCTCGTTCCTGCGGCAGCACACATCGCTCTGTGTGACACCGCAGGAACGATGAAGCTCTCCTTACCTGCCTCCCGGCCACAATGCGGAAGGAAGGGGGTGGGCAGGATGTTACGTCCCGCTCATCTCCGCCCCTCCGCTTCTATTGGGCGGCGGTTCAGTGACGCTGCTGTGACGTCGCTGTGACGCTGAACGAACCGCCCGCTTAGAAAGGAGGTGGTTCGCCGGTCACAGCGACGTCGCCGAGCAGGTAAGTACGTGTGACGGGTCTGGGCGATGTTGTGCGGCACGGGCAGCGATTTGCTCGTGTCGCACAACAGATGGGGGCGGGTACCCACACTAGCGATATCGGTACCAATATCGCAGCGTGTAAAGCCTGCTTTAGTGCTGCAATAACAGTCCATGGATGGGTATAACTTGTTGATGTTAATGCGCCAACATAATAGCTGGCTGCTGATGCAAAATGATACGAAGGGATAGCGCCTACAATTGCCATGTTTAAATACACCCCCACATTAATTAGTTCCCACAGGTTGAACACCTGTGTCACGCTCCCCGGCTCCCCTGCCACGCTCCCCGGCTCCCCTGCCACGCTCTCCGGCTCCCCTGCCTCGCTCCCCAGCTCCTCTGCCAGGCGTCCCCCACTCCACAGCCTCCATGCCCCATCACCTGCGGTCCCCAGGCAGCCCGGTCCCCGCTCCCGGCGCCCGTCGGCGACTCTGCTCCAGCCCGGCTCTCCTGCCTCCTGTTCACCGCTCCCTGCTCTGGCTTCTGGCACCCGGGCCTCGTGCATGCGCATTAGGGCGCGCACGCGGTCATTGACCCTCTCTTAAAGGGCCAGTGTCCTCCAACAGGATATTGAAGAATCAGGTACAGGGTATATAGGGAGATCCTTTTCAAGTGGGCGGGGCCTGTTCTTCGTGTTTTGCTAAGCTAGGAGTCAGGTCTCCTTGTGTCTTCTGGTATACTTACCTATCTCTCTCCTAGAGCCGCTCCTGCCTTGCCAACCGGTCCTGACGATACCCGAACGGTGACGGTCTGCCATCCCGTCAGTTCATACCATCTCCGATCCCTGTGGTGACCCATCTTCTCGCTCCATCGGTTCCGGACTCTGCCTGACGTCATCTCGGCCTCCGAACCTGAGCTCCGTCACCCGGACTACCTTCAGTGACTCCGTGGTCCCAGGGACTTCTACACTCCACTCCTCTGAACGGAGTGTAGAAGCTAGGAGTCAGGTCTCCTTGTGTCTTGTGGTATACTTACCTATCTCTCTCCTAGAGCCGCTGCTGTCTCGCCAACCGGTCCTGACGATACCCGAACCCCGAACGGTGACGGTCTGCCATCCCGTCAGTTCATACCATCTCCGATCCCTGTGGTGACCCGTCTTCTCGCTCCGTCGGTTCCGGACTCTGCCTGACGTCATCTCGGCCTCTGAACCTGAGCTCCGTCACCCGGACTACCTTCAGTGACTCCGTGGTCCCAGGGACTTCTACACTCCACTCCTCTGAACGGACTGTCCTGCTACCCGTAGTGCTCCGGCTACTGGGCACCTTGCCTTCGGTGAGGTTTTCAGCCCAGTGGATCCACCTCCTGGGTCTGCCCGTCCACCTGGCCCTAACAGTAAGAACAGGCCATGGATCCCGCCGAAGCACTAGCGTCCCAGCTGGGCACCTTGCAGCAGGAACTCCTACGACAGCGCGAGACCCAGTCCCGCATGCTGGCCTTCATGTCCTCGGTGGATACCCGCCTGTACACGCTGCAAACAACTGCCACGTCCCTGGCATCTCAGGCTACTACTGCAAAGTCCACGGCCACGGTTCCCGTGGCGGCTACCTCGGAAGCTTCTAAACTCTGCTTGGCCTCTCCACCCCGATATGCCGGAGATCCCAAGACCTGCAGAGGATTCTTAAACCAGTGCTCCCTCCATTTCAAGCTGCTTCCGCACCTGTTTGCCTCCGACCAAGCCAAGGTGGCGTTTGTGATGTCCCATCTAGAGGGTGAGGCACTGGCCTGGATGAACCCCTTGTGGGAAAAGGAGGACCCTGTAACCACTAACATCCAGGACTTCCTGCAGGCGTTTAGAACCACTTTTGACGAACCCGGACGTGCCGCCGCATCCGCCTCATCACTCCTCAGGCTACGTCAGGGGACCATGACGGTGGGGCAGTATGCCATCCGCTTCCGCACTTTGGCCTCAGATTTGGGGTGGAACAATGAAGCCCTCACCGCCGCCTTCTGGGAAGGACTCTCCAGTCGTATTAAAGACGAGCTGGCAGGCCGCGATGTTCCTTCCACCCTGGATGCCCTGGTCGCACTAGCCACCCGCGTGGACCTCAGATTCCAGGAACGATCCATAGAGGTGTCCCGCGAGAGACGTCTAATACGGCATTCCTCTCCTCCGCAGAAGCCCGCCGTACTTCAGTCAGCGTCGTCTGGTGTCTCTGTCTACAAGCCCATGAAGATTGACCGTTTGCGGCAGTCCGAACAACGCCGAGCAGAACGGCTCGCCAAGGGCCTCTGCTTCTACTGCAGAGAGGGCACACACCTGCTACGTTCCTGTCCACAGAGGCCGGGAAACTCCAAAGCCTAGGGTTGGTAGGAGAGGCCACCCTAGGTGCTGGGACTCTCTCAGACCCGGTTACGTGGACTGTTCAAGTAATAACGGGAGAGACGCGGTTCACGGCCGAGGCGTACCTCGATTCCGGGGCAGCAGGCAATTTCATCCAACAGGCCACGGTGGACAAGTACCAGGTGCCTGTTACTCCACTCGACAAACCCCTCGTGATTGCCTCTGTAGATGGGAGACCCCTCTCTGACACCATCTCGTGGATCACCAAGCCGGTGGAACTACGTATCGGTGCCCTGCACACCGAGAACATCGCTCTCTACGTCCTCCCACACGTCTCATCAAATCCTGCTGGGACTCCCCTGGTTACGGACACACGAACCGTCAGTCAGCTGGTGTACTGGTGAAATCACCCGATGGGGCTCCTCTTGCCACGAGAACTGTCTGAAGACTATACAGCCCATCCGACGACCTCCGGTTCCGGAGTCCCTACCGGGACTGCCCTCGGCCTATTGGTCCTTCGTCTTTGACAAAAAGGAGTCAGAGGTACTGCCGCCACATCGTCCTTATGACTGTGCCATCGACCTACTCCCGGGAACTACACCACCTCGAGGACGGATATATCCTCTGTCTCCTGCTGAAACAAGGGCCATGTCTGCCTACATCACGGAGAACCTGGCAAGGGGATTCATTCGGAGATCCTCCTCTCCTGCTGGAGCAGGCTTCTTCTTCGTTAAGAAGAAAGAGGGCGACCTACGCCCATGCATTGACTACCGGGGATTGAACCAAATCACCGTGAAAAATAAATACCCCCTGCCGCTCATCCCGGAATTGTTTGATCGGCTTAGAGGAGCTCGTGTGTTTACCAAGTTGGATCTTTGGGGTGCCTACAACCTGGTCCGCATCCGCTCTGGGGATGAATGGAAGACCGCATTCAATACTCGCGATGGGCACTATGAATACTGTGTGATGCCCTTCGGCCTGTGTAACGCACCAGCAGTCTTTCAGGAATTGGTGAACGACGTGTTCCGGGACCTTCTCTACGTCTGTGTGGTGGTGTACCTTGATGATATCCTGGCCTTCTCTCCGGACCTCCAGACCCACAGAGAGAACGTGCAGCTGGTACTACAAAGACTGAGAGAGAATCGGCTGTACGCCAAGTACGAGAAGTGTGTCTTCGAGCAGTCTTCTCTTCCCTTCCTGGGTTACGTAATCTCCGATACCGGCCTGCAGATGGACCCGGAGAAGGTCTCTTCCATTCTCAACTGGCCCCCTCCTTCCGGCCTGAAGGCAATCCAACGCTTTCTTGGATTTGCAAACTATTACCGTCAGTTCATCCCTCACTTCTCTGCCCTGACTGCACCTCTCTCCGCCTTGACCAAGAAGGGGGCTAATCCAAAGGACTGGTCACCTACGGCCGACGCCGCGTTTGGCTCCCTGAAACAGGCATTTGCTTCCTCCCCTGTGCTCCACCGTCCTGAGTTAAACCGACAGTTCACCTTGGAGGTGGATGCCTCCTCCTCGGGAGCCGGAGCAGTGCTCATGCAGAAGTCCTCCTCCGGGAAGATGGTTACTTGCGGTTTCTACTCCAAGGGCTTCTCAGCGCCTGAACGCAACTACACCATCGGTGACCGAGAGCTATTAGCAGTCAAACTGGCTCTGGAGGAATGGCGCTACCTTCTGGAGGGAGCAGTGTACCCCGTGATCATTTACACGGACCACAAGAACCTGGAATACCTGCGGTCCGCTCAGCGACTGAACCCACGGCAAGCCAGGTGGTCCTTGTTCTTTGCCAGATTCGATTTTCAGCTCCATTTTCGACCCGCGGACAAGAATGTGCGAGCAGATGCCTTGTCCAGGTCATTCATGCCCATGGAACAGGAGGAGGAGACATCCCAGCCCATCATCTGCCCAAGTAAAATCATTCCGGTGGCCCCTGTCACCCTGGCCCAGATACCGCCCGGGAAGACCTATGTCTCTGAGACTGACAGGCAAAAAGTGTTGCACTGGGGCCATGCCTCGAAAATAGCCGGCCATGCTGGTCAGAAGAAAACATGGAGTACAATTGTACGTCACTACTGGTGGCCATCCCTTCGCACGGAAGTCGCTTCTTTTGTCTCAGCCTGCTCCTCTTGTGCCAGGAACAAGACGCCCAAACACCTGCCATATAGTCGTCTTCTGCCTCTGCCTATACCCTCTGTTCCGTGGCAACACATTGCAATGGACTTTATTACTGACTTGCCCCTGTCCTCCGGACACACAGTCATATGGGTCGTGGTGGATCGGTTCTCCAAAATGGCTCATTTCATCCCTATGGCTGGACTGCCCTCTGCCCAGGAACTCGCTGACGCCTACATACAGCACATCTTCCGGTTGCATGGCTTTCCATCACACATTGTGTCCGACAGAGGAACTCAGTTTACCTCCCGCTTCTGGAGGGCCCTCTGCAAACATCTGGGAGTGACTCTGGACTTTTCTTCAGCCTACCATCCTCAGTCGAATGGCCAAGTGGAACGAGTCAATCAGATCTTGACCTCCTTCTTACGTCACTACGTTAACGCCCATCACGACGACTGGTCCACGCTTCTTCCTTGGGCTGAATTCTCCCATAACAACCACGTCAGTGAGTCCTCCTCCAGCTCTCCCTTCCATGTCATTTACGGACTTCAGCCTTCCGTCCCATTACCTGTATCCTCTTCCTCGGATGTCCCTGCTGCTGATGCTGTAGTCCGTGACTTTACAACAATTTGGGACTCTGTCACGACGTCCCTTGGACGTGCTTCCCTGCGGATGAAGAGACACGCAGACAAGAGGCGTCTGGATCCTCCGTGTTTCTCTCCAGGAGATCTGGTCTGGCTTGCTTCCAAGTACGTCCGATTGAAGCTGCCATCATACAAGCTGGGTCCTCGCTACATCGGGCCGTTTAAAGTCCTCAGCAAAATAAATGAGGTCTCCTACAAGCTGCAGCTCCCGGCCACGATGAGAATACCCAACTCCTTCCACGTCTCCCTGCTCAAGCCGGTTTTCCTTGGTCCTTTCTCCGCTGCTGCCAGTTCTGCTCCTCCTCCTATTGCTGATGATGACATCTATGCGGTAAGGGATATCGTGGCCATGAAAACCGTACGAGGCCGACAGTTCTTCCTGGTGGACTGGGCAGGGTATGGTCCTGAGGATAGGTCCTGGGAACCCCGGGAGAATGTGGGTACTCCCCTGATACGTGCCTTCCTGTCCCGGTTGCTGGGAGGGGGGCGTGGGGGAGGGGGTACTGTCAAGCTCCCCGGCTCCCCTGTCACGCTCTCCGGCTCCCCTGCCACGCTCCCCGGCTCCCCTGCCACGCTCCCCGGCTCCCCTGCCTCGCTCCCCGGCTCCTCTGCCAGGCGTCCCCCGCTCCACAGCCTCCATGCCCCATCACCTGCGGTCCCCAGGCAGCCCGGTCCCCGCTCCCGGCGCCCGTCGGCAACTCTGCTCCAGCCCGGCTCTCCTGCCTCCTGTTCACCGCTCCCTGCTCTGGCTTCTGGCACCCGGGCCTCGCGCATGCGCATTAGGGCGCGCGCGGTCATTGACCCTCTCTTAAAGGGCCAGTGTCCTCCAACAGGATATTGAAGAATCAGGTACAGGGTATATAGGGAGATCCTTTCCAAGTGGGCGGGGCCTGTTCTTCGTGTTTTGCTAAGCTAGGAGTCAGGTCTCCTTGTGTCTTGTGGTATACTTACCTATCTCTCTCCTAGAGCCGCTCCTGTCTCGCCAACCGGTCCTGACGATACCCGAACCCTGAACGGTGATGGTCTGCCATCCCGTCAGTTCATACCATCTCCGATCCCTGTGGTGACCCGTCTTCTCGCTCCGTCGGTTCCGGACTCTGCCTGACGTCATCTCGGCCTCCGAACCTGAGCTCTGTCACCCGGACTACCTTCAGTGACTCCGTGGTCCCAGGGACTTCTACACTCCACTCCTCTGAACGGACTGTCCTGCTACCCGTAGTGCTCCGGCTACCGGGCACCTTGCCTTCGGTGAGGTGTTCAGCCCAGTGGATCCACCTCCTGGGTCTGCCCGTCCACCTGGCCCTAACAACCTGTGATAGTCGCTCCTCCACCCTCGCCTCCGCAGGAAGCTGACCGCTATATTACCTGCCAGGGGAGAACGGTCTGAACACTGCCACTCAGTCCATGAGGGTGTCTCAGTGCATTCCATTATCGGAACTTCTGGTGGAACACAGACTATGTCGCTCGAGGATGACGCGTGGGCACGCATGCGTACTGGCCATGCACTCCACGGAGAAAGGTATTGGTGCGCACGGTGGCACATGCGGCCCTGCACATGTAGCAAACACTTGCGTTCCAGGGTGGAACGCACAATCACGTTACTGCCGGAGACAGAGCCTTGCGCACGCGTATGTGCTCTGCTACTAGTAACAATAGAGCGCAGGGAGCTATGAAGCTCCCGCGCATGCCCAGTAGTAATGCATTACATCTTCTATCTAAATGGAGTGCTCAGCTCAACTGGGGCCAACATAGAGGTTCTCTATCAAAGGGCATAGACATGTGGCACCTAAACGTATCACCTTGATAATTGGTGTATATTCACGCCACATAGCAACAACTAATAGAGAATGGATCAGAACCTGTGTCACCGTGCCGATAATACTGATTATTGGTGATAGGGTGACCTATATACATGTATAGTCCTTACTTCAAAATCAATCAAAGGCAAGTGCTATCAGGCCAGCAATTTGATACAGTGTAGCCCGAAAATACTAGGGATGCTAGGGGAGTAGGCTAATAGTAACACAAGAGGAGATGTACATCTATAAGTGATTATAAAAACCCTATAGGACAGAGATTTGTTGCAAGAAGACTATCATAATTAACTATACCATAAGATGGAGCAAAAGCACGTGAATGACAACTGTTCATTAAGACTTCTAGGATTAACAGAGTCCATCCTAAAGGTCCATTCCCTTTCCCTCTGAAGGACAGTTTTATTATGGTCCCCCCTCTAAGTTTAGGTTTAACGACCTCAATAATTCTAAATGAGATCTGATGTATGTTACCTCCATAATTATTGTTAATGTGCCTAGCTAATGGGTAGTCACAATTGTGACAAACATCACCAAGATGTTCACCCACGCTCCTACAAAGTTCCCTCATGGTTTTGCCAACATAGGCAAGTGGGCAACTACAGGTGGCAACATATACGACTCCCGGGGTTAGGTTTGGCAATTTGCAAAGTCTCTAATAAAGAATTTATTCCCATTTGTGAACTGTGAATAAATTTACTCTGCCTCATAAATTCACAAAACTTACAATTGCCAGAGTGAAAAAGCAACACATTTTTCTATGAGCCAAGCACCTTCTGGGGGTGATTTCTGGTAAAGACTGTGGACTAGATGATCACTTAATGATGGATCCTTGCAGTGAGTAATACTGCGCCACTCTATGATGGAATTCTTTAAATCGGGGTCTGCTAATAATATGTCCCAGTGTTTCCTCAAAATATTTTGGATGGAATGGTTTCTGTTATCAAATATACCTATGAATCTGATCTTGCAATTTCTTCCCTGCCTTGGTGTTTAGAAGTGCTGTTCTATCTTGTGATTCAGCAAGATGTTGAGCCCTTTTATCACCTCCTAGGGGTATCCTCTGTCCATGAATCTTAGGGGTACTTTACAAGTTGCGACATCACTAGCAATTGCTAGCGATGTCCAGCGCGACAGCACCCGCCCCCGTCGCACATGCGATATGTGGTGATTGCTGCCGTAGCGAACATTATCGCTATGGCAGCGTCACATGCACATACCTGGTCGGCGACGTCGCTGTGACTGCCGAACAATCCCTCCTTCAAGGGGGAAGTGCGTTCAGCGTCACAGCGACGTCACAGCGACGTCACTAATCGGCCAGTCAATAGAAGCGGAGGGGCGGAGATGAGCGGGACATAACATCCCGCCCACCCTCTTCCGACGGCATTGCCGTCGGGACGCAGGTAAGGAGATGTTTGTCGCTCCTGTGGGTTTACACACAGCGATATGTGGAGTTGCAGGAACGACAAGCAACATCGTAACTGCGGTCGAACCGACATTATGGAAATGAACAACATTACACAGATCAGCGATATTGAACGCTTCTGTGCTTGTTCATCGTCGCACCTAGGATTTACACGTTGCGATGTCGCTACCGGCGCCGGATGTGCGTCACTAACAACGTGACCCCGACGATATATCGGTAGCGATGTCGCAATGTGTAAAGCCCCCCTTAGAGTCATCTCATGAGCCTGTGCCCTATAGTCAATGTTCGTCATGCAATTCCCCTTGTATTTGCAGGCTATACTGTATCAATTTTCTGGCCTGATAGCACTTGCCTTTGATTGATTTTAAAGTAAGGACTATGCACGTATATAGGTCACCCTATCACCAACAATCAGTATTATCAGCACGGTGACACAGGATCTGATCCTTTCTCTATTAGTTGTTGCTATGTGGCGAGAATATACACCAATTATCAAGGTGATACGTTTAGGTGCCTCACATCTATGCCCCTTGATAGAGAACCTCTATGTTGGTCCCAGTTGAGCTGAGTGCTCCGCTTAGATAGAAGATGTAATGCATTACTACTGGGCTTGTGCGGAAGCTTCATAGCTCCCTGTGCTCTATCGTTACTAGTAGCTGAGCACATACGCATGCAAGAGGCTCTCTATCTGGCAATAATGTGATTGTGTGTTCCACCCTGGAACGCAGGTGTTTTCTGCATGCACAGAGCCGTGTGTGTTGTGGTGTGCTCCAGTACCTTTCTCCATGGAGCGCTTGGCCAGTAAGTATGCGTGGCCGCGCCTCATCCTCGAGTGACATGGCCTGCGTTCCACCAGAAGTTATGATAATTGAACACACTTGGACACCTTCATGGACCGAGCGGCAGTGTTCAGACCGTTCTCCTCTTGCAGGTAATATAGCGGTCAGCTTCCTGCAAAGGCGAGGGTGGAGAGGCGACTAATCAATGGGGGGTGTTAACTATCTGGGAGGATTTGTATTTAAACATGGTAATTGTGGGCGCTATCACTTCTTATCGTTTTGCATCAGCAGCCAGCTATTATTCTGGAGCATTACCATCAACAGACCATCAGGCCAGGTTATATCCATCCTTGACTGTTATTGCAGCACTAAATCTTAACTACATCAGAGCCAGGAGAACACCTAAAGAGGAGGGGAGCCAGCACTGCTTATGAATGGCATGCAACAATGAAAAAATAAAAAGTGTAATGTTCACAAATTCATTCCTACTGTAACAATTCAATGAGATTTTTTGCAAAGGATTGATCAATGATTTGAACCCCCTGCCACGTCACGGCAAATCTCTATAGGGCGGTCCTCGAGCGACATGGTCTGTGTTCCACCAGAAGTTCCGATAATGGAACGCACTCAGACACTCTCATGGACTGAGTGGCAGTGTTCAGACCGTTCTCCCCTGGCAGGTAATAGTGCGGTCAGCTTCCTGCAGAGGCGAGGGTGGAGGAGCGACTATTACAGGTGTACAACCTGTGGGAACTAATTAATGTGGGGGTGTATTTAAACAATTGTAGGCGCTATCCCTTCTTATCATTTTGCATCAGCAGCCAGCTATTATGTTGGAGCATTAACATCAACAGGTTATACCCATCCATGGACTGTTATTGCAGCACTTGTAGCGTCCGGGTGGTGGAACCTCTGGACCGTACACCGGTTTCCCTTGAGGAGGCAGCCAGGCAGGTCACCCCGCCAGAGGGTCTGGGTGCACGGCAGCCGAAGCACTATTGGTAGCCGGACAGTCCGTAGGAGAGCAGGAAAGGTGGATGGAGTTCTGGACGGTGGTCCGGGTGACGAGGCTCAGAGTCCGAGGCCAGGTGGTAAGGTCAGGCGGGATCCGGAACTTGCTGAGCGATGGAACGGGTCACCAAACGGAGCCAGGGACTGGAGACTGGCGGAGCTGCAGAGATGGTGGAACATCCGCCGAAGTCACCGTCAGGGTACGGGAATGAGTGTGGTTCGGAGCGGCTGGCGTGGCAGGACAGGCTCTACGAGACAGGACAGGGTTAATGCAGGCAAAGCACAAGGCAAAGCAATAGGGGACCTGAACACTAGCTTGCTAAACACGTAGAACAGGCCCCGCCCACCAGGAAAGTGAATCTTAATATACCCTGTACCTGTCTATGTAATTTCCTGTTTCAGGGTGCTGGCCCTTTAAGAAAGGGTCAATGACCGCGCGCGCGCCCTAATGCGCATGCGCGAGGCCCGTGTGCCAGAAGCCAGTCCAGGGAGCGGTGCAGAGGAAGCAGGGGCGCCCGGCAGGGTGTCCCCTGTCGCTGAGGAGCGCCGGGAGCGGGGAGCTGGAAGCAAGGAGGGCGCAGGCGAGGAAGAGGAGGCCAGGACCGGGGTGGTGAGCCGGGAACGCTGCCGGGAAGCGGGGAGCGGGCCACGGGAACCGGGAGGCGGAGCGCGGAGACCGGGGAGCGTGACAGCACTAAATCTTAACTACATCACAGCCAGGAGAACACCTGCCTTCTAAATCAAGCCTCCTGAAGAACCGATAGTGGGGAAATCCGTCGAGGCAAAGCTTGAGGAAAAGCTTGGATGTGGATATCATTGGGAGAGTGATAAGTACCCCCTATACATCAAATCTTGCAGTATATTTACCCTACACCTGCCAGTGTGTATTATTATAGCACCTTATTGCACTGTGCACTTTGTTTAGTTATTGCACCTTTTTCTGGCAGGTATGTATAAGGTGATGATAGGGGCAGCAGATGATGAGTGAGAGTGCAATATCGTCAAATAGGGTGCCAACCTCTGCTGGCAGGCAGGACACAAAATGGAGTGCCTTGATAGGGCAAGCAATCACCCTTTGATGTGAACCCCAATAGTCTCATCCAGTATTAATAACTATTTGTTTGTGTATCAGTAATTTAATTGTTTGCTTGAAACACTTCAGTGTGGGTTATTTTAGTACGTATTTAATAAATTGATGTTTTTAAGGGTATTTTTCTATGATTTGCCATTTAATTTGAGCCTCAATATTACCACGTTGATATATTATTTTATTACCTTGTACAAATAGACGCATGGTTACTCTCTCTTGAGGTAGGCATTTCATTTATATAGATTCCCATGGACAGGTGGCTTCAGCGTCACTCCCGTTTTTCTCTGCAAGGTAAGCTTTTAATACTTTAGACAGGCTAGGATCATCCCAAATGGCTACATCTTATCGTGATGAGATTACATTTATGATTTTTTATCAAACAGTATTAACCAAGTACCCTATGTTATTTACATAACAAGATATTCATGAAAAGACAAGTTGAGTACTGGCAACGAAAACGTGATGTGAAAAATGCTGGGAGTTGCACACTCACACATCTCAAGCTGAGCTGATTCAGCCATTGCACTGCAAAATTGCAACTCCCAGCATCTTTCTCGTCACATTTTCATTGCCAGACGACAATTATCAACTTCCTTTACACGTATTTCAACCACTTCAACTATACTAAATGTTGTCATTATTAACTTTAGTTTAATTAATCACCAGCAGGGGTAATTACATAGGAATGGATGTGCTGAGTGTTAGCTGGATGGGAACAGCTAGTATATATATTTATGTGCTTACTGATCATACCTGGACCTGGCTGCAGGACATCAACAAAAACATGACATGAAATATGCTGGGAGTTGCAATTTAGAATTACGCGGCCTTTGTCTGTCATTGGCTGAAACAGCTCAGCTTGAGATGTGTGAGTGTGCAATGTTCACAACAGGATTTGTGCCTGTGCTTACAGGACCTGTGATGATGTCACATGGATGGGAGGAGTCAGGGATCCCATGATCAGCTCCTCAGTGTATGCAGGACCCTGCTGTGCTGGTTACAGGATTTGTCTTTGTGCTTACAGGACCTGTGATGATGTCACATGGACGGGAGGAGTCAGGGGGCACATGATCACCTCCTCAGTGTATGCAGGATTCTGCTGTGCTGGTTGTGATAGTATCATAGTATCATAGTATCATAGTTTTTAAGGTTGAAGGGAGACTCTAAGTCCATCTAGTTCAACCTGAAGCCTAACATGTTGATCCAGAGGAAGGCAAAAAAAACCCAATGTGGCAAACAAGTTCCAATGGGGAAAAAATTTCCTTCCTGACTCCACATCCGGCAATCAGAACTAGTTCCCTGGATCAATACCCTGTCATAAAATCTAATATAAATACCTGGTAATATTAAATTTTTCAAGAAAGGCGTCCAGGCTCTGCTTAAATGTTAGTAGTGAATCACTCATTACAACATCATGCGGCAGAGAGTTCCATAGTCTCACTGCTCGCACAGTAAAGAATCCTTGTCTGTGATTATGATTAAACCTTCTTTCCTCAAGACGTAGCGGATGCCCCCGTGTTCCAGTCGCAGGCCTAGGTGTAAAAAGATCTTTGGAAAGGTCTCTGTACCGTCCCCTCATATATTTATACATTGTGATTAGATCCCCGCTAAGCCTTCGTTTTTCCAGACTAAATAACCCCAAGTTTAATAACCTGTCTTGGTATTGCAGCCCACCCATTCCTCGAATAATCTTGGTGGCTCTTCTCTGCACCCTCTCCAGTTCAGCTATGTCCTTCTTATATATCGGTGACCAGAATTGTACACAGTATTCTAAGTGCGGTCGCACTAGTGACTTGTACAGAGGTAGAACTATATTTTTTTCATGAACACTTATACCTCTTTTAATACATCCAATTATTTTATTAGCCCTGGCAGCAGTTGCCTGACACTGTCCACTAACGTGAAGTTTACCATCCACCCATACACCCAAGTCTTTTTCTGTGTCTGTTTTACCCAGTGTTTTACAATTAAGTACATAATCATAAATGTTATTTCCTCTACCCAAGTGAATGACCTTACATTTATCTACATTAAACTTCAATTGCCACTTCTCAGCCCAATCCTCCAATTTACATAAATCTCCCTGTAATATAAAATTATCCTCCTCTGTATTGATTACCCTGCAGAGTTTAGTATAATCTGCAAATATTGAAATTCTACTCCGCATGCCCCCAACAAGGTCATTTATAAATATGTTGAAAAGAAGCGGGCCCAATACTGACCCCTGTGGTACCCCACTATGAACTGAGACCCAGTCCGAGTACGTTCCATTAATAACAACCCTTTGTTTCCTATCACTGAGCCAGTTTTTAACCCAGTTACTAGAGTTGAGCGCGGTTCGTGGTTCGAGGTTCTCCAGTTCTAGGCTCGAGTGATTTTGGGGCCTGTTCTAGATCGAACTAGAACTCGAGCTTTTTGCAAAAGCTCGATAGTTCTAGAAACGTTCGAGAACGGTTCTAGCAGCAAAAAAACAGCTAATTCCTAGCTTGGTTTCCGCTGTATTAGTGTAAGTCACTCTGTGAATCACACTATTATGACATTTCAGTGTATAGTGTGCGTGAACAGCGCCTTCAGATCACTGCTGTTTCTATAATGGCGATCGCCATTTTTTTTTTTTTTTTCCTTGTCTTCCTTCCCTAAGCGCGCGCGTGTAGTGGGGCGGGCCAGCATGTCAGCCAATCCCAGACACACACACAGCTAAGTGGACTTTTAGCCAGAGAAGCAACGGCATGTGTGATAGGATGTCCATGTCACATGTCCCTGCATTATAAAACCGGACATTTTCCTCCAGGACGCCATTATCTCTTCTGCGTCTTTGGTGTCAGACATCACTGTCGCAGCTCCGTCCTGAGTCCTATCGCTGATACAGCTGTATGCGCTCCATACACAGCGCTGGACAGCTTAGGGAGAGCACTTTCTATCAGTCCTTTTAAAGGCTGAAACCGGTAGGGTCAGAGCCATAGGTGACAGGTCCTGAAAACAGAGACAGCGTCTGTGTAGCCAAGGTCAGGGATTTCGTCGCTGCATTTCCCCATTAGGAGGGAATAGAAAGGCAGGCTTCCATTCCTTTACCCAGAGCCCCACAATCCTGGCACTGTACCCTCCTGTCCTCTGCACACTCCAACTCTTTTTAACTAAGCCATTATGCTAGCAAACAGTCAGTGTACCTAGTGGCATCCTAAACGTGGCTATTGTACTTTTGTCTAGTCACACTATTGCAAAGATATTTGCATCACGTCTGCCTGCATTGCACACTCCAACTCTTTTTAACTAAGCCATTATACTAGCAAACAGTCAGTGTACCTAGTGGCATCCTAAACATGGCTATTGTACTTTTGTCTATTCACACTATTGTAAAGATATTTGCATCACGTCTGCCTGCATTGCACACTCCAACTCTTTTTAACTAAGCCATTATACTAGCAAACAGTCAGTGTACCTAGTGGCATCCTAAACGTGGCTATTGTACTTTTGTCTATTCACACTATTGCAAAGATATTTGCATCACGTCTGCCTGCATTGCACACTCCAACTCTTTTTAACTAAGCCATTATACTAGCAAACAGTCATTGTACCTAGTGGCATCCTAAACGTGGCTATTGTACTTTTGTCTATTCACACTATTGTAAAGATATTTGCAGCACGTCTGCCTGCATTGCACACTCCAACTCTTTTTAACTAAGCCATTATACTAGCAAACAGTCAGTGTACCTAGTGGCATCCTAAACGTGGCTATTGTACTTTTGTCTAGTCACACTATTGCAAAGATATTTGCATCACGTCTGCCTGCATTGCACACTCCAACTCTTTTTAACTAAGCCATTATACTAGCAAACAGTCAGTGCACCTAGTGGCATCCTAAACGTGGCTATTGTACTTTTGTCTAGTCACACTATTGCAAAGATATTTGCATCACGTCTGCCTGCATTGCACACTCCAACTCTTTTTAACTAAGCCATTATACTAGCAAACAGTCAGTGTACCTAGTGGCATCCTAAACGTGGCTATTGTACTTTTGTCTAGTCACACTATTGCAAAGATATTTGCATCACGTCTGCCTGCATTGCACACTCCAACTCTTTTAAACTAAGCCATTATACTAGCAAACAGTCAGTGTACCTAGTGGCATCCTAAACGTGGCTATTGTACTTTTGTCTATTCACACTATTGTAAAGATATTTGCAGCACGTTTGCCTGCATTGCATACTCCAACTCTTTTTAACTAAGCCATTATACTAGCAAACAGTAAGTGTACCTAGTGGCATCCTAAACGTGGCTATTGGACTTTTGTCTAGTCACACTATTGCAAAGATATTTGCATCACGTCTGCCTGCATTGCACACTCCAACTCTTTTTAACTAAGCCATTATACTAGCAAACAGTCAGTGTACCTAGTGGCATCCTAAACGTGGCTATTGGACTTTTGTCTAGTCACAGTAGTGCAAAGATATTTGCATCACGTCTGCCTGCATTGCACACTCCAACTCTTTTTAACTAAGCCATTATACTAGCAAACAGTCAGTGTACCTAGTGGCATCCTAAACGTGGCTATTGTACTTTTGTCTAGTCACACTATTGCAAAGATATTTGCATCACGTCTGCCTGCATTGCACACTCCAACTCTTTTTAACTAAGCCATTATACTAGCAAACAGTCAGTGTACCTAGTGGCATCCTAAACGTGGCTATTGTACTTTTGTCTAGTCACAGTAGTGCAAAGATATTTGCATCACATCTGCCTGCATTGCACACTCCAACTCTTTTTAACTAAGCCATTATACTAGCAAACAGTCAGTGTACCTACTGGCATCCTAAACGTGGCTATTGTACTTTTGTCTAGTCACACTATTGCAAAGATATTTGCATCACGTCTGCCTGCATTGCACACTCCAACTCTTTTTAACTAAGCCATTATACTAGCAAACAGTCAGTGTACCTAGTGGCATCCTAAACGTGGCTATTGTACTTTTGTCTAGTCACACTATTGCAAAGATATTTGCATCACGTCTGCCTGCATTGCACACTCAAACTCTTTTTAACTAAGCCATTATACTAGCAAACAGTCAGTGTACCTAGTGACATCCTAAACGTGGCTATTGTACTTTTGTCTAGTCACACTATTGCAAAGATATTTGCATCACGTCTGGCTGCATTGCACACTCCAACTCTTTTTAACTAAGCCATTATACTAGCAAACAGTCAGTGTACCTAGTGGCATCCTAAACGTGGCTATTGTACTTTTGTCTATTCACACTATTGTAAAGATATTTGCAGCACGTCTGCCTGCATTGCACACTCCAACTCTTTTTAACTAAGCCATTATACTAGCAAACAGTCAGTGTACCTAGTGGCATCCTAAACGTGGCTATTGTACTTTTGTCTATTCACACTATTGTAAAGATATTTGCAGCACGTTTGCCTGCATTGCATACTCCAACTCTTTTTAACTAAGCTATTATACTAGCAAACAGTAAGTGTACCTAGTGGCATCCTAAACGTGGCTATTGGACTTTTGTCTAGTCACACTATTGCAAAGATATTTGCATCACGTCTGCCTGCATTGCACACTCCAACTCTTTTTAACTAAGCCATTATACTAGCAAACAGTCAGTGTACCTAGTGGCATCCTAAACGTGGCTATTGTACTTTTGTCTAGTCACAGTAGTGCAAAGATATTTGCATCACATCTGCCTGCATTGCACACTCCAACTCTTTTTAACTAAGCCATTATACTAGCAAACAGTCAGTGTACCTACTGGCATCCTAAACGTGGCTATTGTACTTTTGTCTAGTCACACTATTGCAAAGATATTTGCATCACGTCTGCCTGCATTGCACACTCCAACTCTTTTTAACTAAGCCATTATACTAGCAAACAGTCAGTGTACCTAGTGGCATCCTAAACGTGGCTATTGTACTTTTGTCTAGTCACACTATTGCAAAGATATTTGCATCACGTCTGCCTGCATTGCACACTCAAACTCTTTTTAACTAAGCCATTATACTAGCAAACAGTCAGTGTACCTAGTGACATCCTAAACGTGGCTATTGTACTTTTGTCTAGTCACACTATTGCAAAGATATTTGCATCACGTCTGGCTGCATTGCACACTCCAACTCTTTTTAACTAAGCCATTATACTAGCAAACAGTCAGTGTACCTAGTGGCATCCTAAACGTGGCTATTGTACTTTTGTCTATTCACACTATTGTAAAGATATTTGCAGCACGTCTGCCTGCATTGCACACTCCAACTCTTTTTAACTAAGCCATTATACTAGCAAACAGTCAGTGTACCTAGTGGCATCCTAAACGTGGCTATTGTACTTTTGTCTATTCACACTATTGTAAAGATATTTGCAGCACGTTTGCCTGCATTGCATACTCCAACTCTTTTTAACTAAGCTATTATACTAGCAAACAGTAAGTGTACCTAGTGGCATCCTAAACGTGGCTATTGGACTTTTGTCTAGTCACACTATTGCAAAGATATTTGCATCACGTCTGCCTGCATTGCACACTCCAACTCTTTTTAACTAAGCCATTATACTAGCAAACAGTCAGTGTACCTAGTGGCATCCTAAACGTGGCTATTGGACTTTTGTCTAGTCACAGTAGTGCAAAGATATTTGCATCACGTCTGCCTGCATTGCACACTCCAACTCTTTTTAACTAAGCCATTATACTAGCAAACAGTCAGTGTACCTAGTGGCATCCTAAACGTGGCTATTGTACTTTTGTCTAGTCACACTATTGCAAAGATATTTGCATCACGTCTGCCTGCATTGCACACTCCAACTCTTTTAACTAAGCCATTATACTAGCAAACAGTCAGTGTACCTAGTGGCATCCTAAACGTGGCTATTGTACTTTTGTCTATTCACACTATTGTAAAGATATTTGCAGCACGTCTGCCTGCATTGCACACTCCAACTCTTTTTAACTAAGCCATTATACTAGCAAACAGTCAGTGTACCTAGTGGCATCCTAAACGTGGCTATTGTACTTTTGTCTATTCACACTATTGTAAAGATATTTGCAGCACGTTTGCCTGCATTGCACACTCCAACTCTTTTTAACTAAGCCATTATACTAGCAAACAGTCAGTGTACCTAGTGGCATCCTAAACGTGGCTATTGTACTTTTGTCTAGTCACACTATTGCAAAGATATTTGCATCACGTCTGCCTGCATTGCACACTCCAACTCTTTTTAACTAAGCCATTATACTAGCAAACAGTCAGTGTACCTAGTGGCATCCTAAACGTGGCTATTGTACTTTTGTCTAGTCACAGTAGTGCAAAGATATTTGCATCACGTCTGCCTGCATTGCACACTCCAACTCTTTTTAACTAAGCCATTATACTAGCAAACAGTCAGTGTACCTAGTGGCATCCTAAACATGGCTATTGTACTTTTGTCTAGTCACACTATTGCAAAGATATTTGCATCACGTCTGCCTGCATTGCACACTCCAACTCTTTTTAACTAAGCCATTATACTAGCAAACAGTCAGTGTACCTAGTGGCATCCTAAACGTGGCTATTGGACTTTTGTCTAGTCACACTAGTGCAAATCTATGTGCAGCACCTCTGCATGACACCCTCCTGCTCTGTTTTTAATAAGCTATAATGATAGCAAAAAATACTGCCATTTAGTGGCATCATAGAACTGGCTGTTGTATTCCATTAGTGCCCCACTGGTGACAAGCTATTTCTAGCACCTCTACATGACACCCTCATGCACATTTTGCTACGCTAATGTTATAGCAAACTCATGGAATTCATTGCTGCATTTGATAATTCGGAGGGATAGAAAGTCAGGCTTCCTTTAGCTTTTCCTTCTGTTCATAGACAGCATCTCCAAGAGCAATTTCCCCTCCACGTCTAAGTGTGGAGAGGCAGCTAGTGCGCATGCGTGTGCCGATTTACCCCAGCTGCAGCCTAATTACAGTGTTTCGCCTAGTGAGTATGCTCAGCCTGACTGTGCTATTCCTGACGCTAAGTCTTCATTTCGGGATACAGCGCATGCTCCCACACTAAGGGGCACTTTGCACACTGCGACATCGCAGGTGCGATGTCGGTGGGGTCAAATTGAAAATGACGCACTTCCGGCATCGCATGCGACATCGCAGTGTGTAAAGGCTGGATGATACGATTAACGAGCGCAAAAGCGTCGTAATCGTATCATCGGTGCAGCGTCGGCGTAATCCATGATTACGCTGACGCGACGGTCCGATGTTGTTCCTCGCTCCTGCGGCAGCACACATCGCTGTGTGTGAAGTCGCAGGAGCGAGGAACGTCTCCTACCGGCCTCACTGCGGCTTCCGTAGGATATGCGGAAGGAAGGAGGTGGGCAGGATGTTTACATCCTGCTCATCTCCGCCCCTCCGCTCTGATTGGCCACCTGCCGTGTGACGTCGCAGTGATGCCGCACGACCCGCCCCCTTAACAAGGAGGCGGGTCGCCGGCCACAGGGACGTCGCACGGCAGGTGAGTGTGTGTGTGAAGCTGGCGTAGCGATAACTTTCGCTACGCCAGCTATCACCACATATCGCTGCTGCGACGGGGGCGGGCACTATCGCACTCGGCATCGCAGCATCGGGCTGCGATGTCGTAGTGTGCAAAGCCCGCCTAAGTGTGAAAAGCCTCTTTGCACAGGTTATTGCATTCCGTGCCGGGTCTAAGTCCTGTTTTGTGCCTAGACACCATGCTAAAGCTGATAGTCTTTTTTCAGAGACTGTATTTCATGCTACTGAGCATGCTCAGGCACTTACTGCATCAGAGACTAGGTCCGGTAATGAACTCTTTGGCCCTGCCCCTGATGTGGGGGGGCACATATAGACCACAGGGCATCAGGTGTCCTCCCAAATGGCTTGCAGAGGCCCACCCCTATGACTTGTCACCTCATTATTGATGGTCAGACGATGACTGGTGAGGTGTTTGGGTCATGGCAACCATGAGGTCATCATTGAAGTTGCGGTTCCAAATAGGACACTAGTTATGCCACTCATGACGTGTCACTCTACTTTTGTCTCCAGGAGGTGCATTGTGGTTCACCCTGGTTTGGGGCGGACCCAGGTTATAAAAGGGGCTGGAGCCAACAAGGAGGTGCGCAGTCTTCTATTATGCTCCGAAAGAGCACACCTCCATGTGTTGAACCCATTGCGGCTTTAGGCCAGAGGTAGGCAAGGATAGGGTGTCGATGCAGGCCACCACCACAGTTGGTAACGCAGAACGGTTAAGACCAGCTCCTGTCCTACCAGTCCTGCTTGTGCAGCCCAGTGGCATTAACAGGCCTGCTGCTGCTGATGCGCCTGCTGTCCACAGGTGTGCCCCTACGCACACGGTCAGCGTACTCAATGGCCCCTGTGTTGTTAACAGGGAGTTCCTGGGCTGGGTGGGCATGCGGACCCTGTGACGCTAACAGGGCTCACAGTCTCCAGATCCGAATGGCGTCTAACTCGGTTCAGGCTACTATTAGTTTCATAGCCACACAGCTCTGTATCCTCCACCAAACCTTCCAGTTGCCAACCTCTCCTTTTCCAACTGGGAGCACGGTGGACACTGACTGCTGATGGGGATATATACCTTTCTCTTTCTTTTCTTATTAATTTTCGTTATATAGCGGTAACATAGTATATACCACTTTATCCAAATCTGCCAGTCCCACTGTAACAGATGGTGTTTCTTCAGCAAATGTTACTGTTGCTTAACCACCAAATCCACGGACCAAAACTTTTTTCCCCTTTCCAACACACCTGTTCCCCTTTCCACCAGCATCTGTCCTTTTTCAACTCATTTTGGTATATGACCAAAAGTGCAACTCTGCAGGGACACCATACTCAACGCCATCTCAGCACAGCAGCCAGCCCTCGGTCCCTCAGATGTGGACAAGTAAAAGACCATTTCCTCCTATCCATGACAAAGCGTTGAGATTCACTCTGTGCAGCACTGGTGTTTAGTGGAAAAGTAGATCTAAGATTGCGTACCACATTCTGCAGATACTCCTGTATACGTGCGTCCATTTCTATGGCAGGAATTATTTTGCCAAATTTTGTCTTGTACCGGGGATTTAACAGTGTGGCAACCCAGTATTCTGGATTACTTTGAATTCGTACAATCCGAGGGTCATGTTGTAGGTAGTGCAGCAAGAAGCCGCTCATGTGTCTTGTGCATCCAGGAGGACCAAGTCCTTGGTGTGTTGGTGGCAGAGAGGTGAGAATCGTGCCTCCTTCCTCTGCCCTCTCCCCACAACCTCGCACAACCGAAATGTGAGCAAGCTCTCACTCATCTGCTGAGTCTTCCATGCCCATCGCCAGTCCGTCCTCCATTTCTTCATGGGCTCCTGCACCTTCCTCAACACTTTTTGGTGATACTATGCGCCCTTGTTAATCCCTCTCCCTCACCATGACTGCCGCATAGGTGCCGCTGACCATCTGGACCTCGTAGATCTTGTTATCCCTTCCGCATATGACTCCTCCTGTACTTCCTCCCCTTCCTCTGGTCCCAACACCTGACTCCGAATAATAATTACAGTGTGCTCCATCATGTAGATGACCAGAATTGTCACGCTGAGAATGACATTGCCAGTGCTAAACATCTTCGTCGACATTTCAAAACTGTGTAGCAGTGTGCATAGGTCCTTGATCTAACACCACTCCAGCAGCGTGATCTGCACCACCTCTGGATCAAGTTATCCCAGGCTATATGTCATAACGTATTGCAGCTGGGTTCGGCGGTGCTGCCACAAACGCTGCAACATGTGCAGATTCAAAATCCTGCGTGTGGGCACATCGCATTTCAGGCGTTTAACCACCAGACCTAAAGACTTCTGTAGCAACGAAAGTTGTTGAGCTGCTGTGTGCGGACGATGGAAGTGAGCACATAGCGAGCGTGCACGCTGCACAAGGCCATGTAGGCCGTGATGGTGTTTTAAAAATTGCTGGAGAATTAGGTTCAACACGTGAGCCATACAAGGCACGTGTGTCACATTGCCCTGACGATGGCCCGCAGCCAGGTTTGCATCATTGCCGCACACGGCTATTAAGTCACCAACGGAGTCCGCTCCGTCAATTTGTACTCCGGTCGCCAGGTGACAACGTGTTCCTTTTAGGAATAGTGATGATGATGGGAGAGGAGTCGATGCCAGCGGCGCAGGTGGACGCAGGTTATGCTCACCCACTGGGCTGCATTACCTTGACAGATGCAGAATCTCTGGCTGAATGCAGGTGGTGGGTGTCTCACAGATGAAATACCATCATTCAGCTACAACCAATGGGAAGACACCACACCCTTTTTTATGCACATCCTGTCTGCAGACCACTGCCAGACATAGCTATGAACCTCTGGTTAATTTTACCCCCAGTTCAGTTTTATGATTTTGTGTGCTTGTTACCTGACTACTTTTCCTGCTTGCTGTTTATGTACCTTGTTGGCCGATCCGCATTTCACCTCTGCTTGTTTTCTGATTAAGTCCTGGCCATCCCATTCTGTTCCTGTTCCTCAATTAATGTTTTGACCCTGCCTGACTACTATTCTCTGGAACTGCAGCCTTCCACAGGTATTAATCACCTTGGGCCCTGTGCAATTCCTAATCCCTGTATAGGGGTTAAAGGGTTTCAGGGTTCTAGGGGTCCTGCTTGGTGAGTGGCTTCCCTCTAGCCTATCATTAACAGCCCATCTGAGTGTGTGGATCAAGGAAGGCGTTACACCGTGCTCTCTGCAGAAGGCCATGTGGGCCAGGATAGTGCTTTAAAAATTGCTGGACAACCAGGTTCAACACGTGAACCACACAAGGCACGTGTGTCACATTGTCACAGCGAAGGGCCGCACCCATGTTTGCATCATTGTCGCACCCGGCCTTCCCTGGCTGCTGGTTGAGTGGAGACAACCATTGATGAAACTCGGTATCCAGAGCTAACCGTCCACAACTTCTCAGCGGTGTGACTCACATTTCCCATACATTTCAAAGTAAAACTTTGACCGCCTGATGGCATTGAGCTCTGCTGCCAGCATAGTAAGGAGGTGTGTGGTAGTCCTTGTGCGCAGTTACAAGGAAGGGTGGCCTGACCACACAGGGTTTGCGCCAAGGTGGAGGACCCACACGAGGTTGAAGAGGCAGAAGCAGTGTATTAACTTCTACATACAGAAGAAGGATTTAAACAACTCGTGGGGACGGCAAGACTTGTACAGCAGACCCTTCTCCATCTCTCACCATAGTTTGCCAGTGCCCAGTCAGTGACATGTAATGACCCTGTCTATGCTTACTGGTCCAAGTATCTGTGTTGAAATGCACCCTGTCGCACACAGAGTTTCTCAAGGAAGTGGTGATGTTGTGTGCGACATGCTGGTGTAGCGCGGGCATGCTTTTCTTGGAGAAGCAGTGGTGATTGGGCATCTGGTACTGGGGCACAGCGACAGACATAAGGTCTCTAAAATCCTGTGTATCCACTAGGCGGAAAGTCAGCATTTCGGTAGCCAACAGCTTACAGAGGGATAGAGTCAACCTCTTAGCTTTGTCATGGGTCGCAGGAAGGGGCCTTTTATTTGACCACATCTGAGGCACAGAGATTTGGCTGCTGTGTGTAGACGGTGTTGAGTAGGGTGTGCCTGGAAAAATGCAGGTTTGTGAGGAAAGTGCAGGCGGAGACATGATGTTGCCTTCATCCAACGTTGGTGCTATCGATGTTTGAGAGAGCTGTACACACTAACTTGTTTCCCCTTCATAACCAACTGACGACCTACCAAGCAAACTGCCTGTTGCGGTTACAGTGGTGGAAGTTATGGGTGGAAAAACAGGTGTGACAGCTGTTCCCACAGTCCTAGAAGATGACGAGCGCGCGGATGCACTGGAAGGGGCAGGCGGTGGATGGTTCGCTCCGCTAGGCCGCATTGCAGCACGGTGAGCTTCCCACCAGGCCATATGATATTTATTCATGTGACGATTCATGGAAGAAGTTGTCAAACTGCTGAGGTTTTGACCTCTACTAAGAGAACCATGACAAATTTTACAGATCACATAATTTGGGCGATCTTTTTCTATGTCAAAAAAGGACCAGGCTAAGCAAGGCTTAGAGGCCATGCGACCTGTTGATCCACCACGAATAATGCTCAGAGGCAGAGTGGTGGCTGAGGATGCAGTTGTAGACGTGCTACCAGTGCTCCGACTGTGTCCAGGAAGGCGCAAGGTAACTTCGTCGTCGGTTGCATCCTCCTCCACCGCCTCTGTTGACCTCCTCGAGTGTCTGACTGTGGGTTGACAGTAGGTGGGATCTAGAACTTCATCATCAATTGTTGTGTTTGCACTCCCCTCCCCCTCAGACCGAGCCTCTTCTTGCTCTGACCGAATATTTAAGTTGTCATCCCAATCGGGTATCTGCGTCTCATCTTCATCAGTATTTTCCTCATTGTCTATAACCACAGGTGTTGGAAAGGCAGCATTTTGGTAGCCAACAGTTTGCAGATGCTGAAAGTCAACCTCCAAGCCATGTCATGCCCTTCTAAAAGCATGTAAAACACAGCGAGGGGACTCCAACCACAGTCTCCCTCGTTTACACTAAATGGGCCACACACACCCCACTTGACTGGCATCAGTTGACCCAATTTTCAAGATGAAAAAGATGCTTTGCATGAAGCACTCTCAAAAATACGCGTGCCTTTCCCGTCCCCTGGCTGACCCAGGGGAAGAAAAGTCCTCTGAGAGCCATGACTTGTTCATCTTGGTTCTTTTAGAAACACAGCGAGGGGACTCCAACCACAGTCTCCCTCGTTTCCACTAAATGGGCCACACACACCCCACTTGACTGGCATCAGTTGACCCAATTTTCAAGATGAAAAAGATGCTTTGCATGAAGCACTCTCAAAAATACGCGTGCCTTTCCCGTCCCCTGGCTAACCCAGGGGAAGAAAAGTCCTCTGAGAGCCATGACTTGTTCATCTTGGTTCTTTTAGAAACACAGCGAGGGGACTCCAACCACAGTCTCCCTCGTTTCCACTAAATGGGCCACACACACCCCACTTGACTGGCATCAGTTGACCCAATTTTCAAGATGAAAAAGATGCTTTGCATGAAGCACTCTCAAAAATACGCGTGCCTTTCCCGTCCCCTGGCTGACCCAGGGGAAGAAAAGTCCTCTGAGAGCCATGACTTGTTCATCTTGGTTCTTTTAGAAACACAGCGAGGGGACTCCAACCACAGTCTCCCTCGTTTCCACTAAATGGGCCACACACACCCCACTTGACTGGCATCAGTTGACCCAATTTTCAAGATGAAAAAGATGCTTTGCATGAAGCACTCTCAAAAATACGCGTGCCTTTCCCGTCCCCTGGCTGACCCAGGGGATGAAAAGTCCTCTGAGAGCCATGACTTGTTCATCTTGGTTCTTTTAGAAACACAGCGAGGGGACTCCAACCACAGTCTCCCTCATTTCCACTAAATGGGCCACACACACCCCACTTGACTGGCATCAGTTGACCCAATTTTCAAGATGAAAAAGATGCTTTGCATGAAGCACTCTCAAAAATACGCGTGCCTTTCCCGTCCCCTGGCTGACCCAGGGGAAGAAAAGTCCTCTGAGAGCCATGTCCACATTGTCAGTGGACAGACACGTGTGCTTATCTGCCAGCAGACCCCCAGCAGCACTGAAGACAGGTTCCGAGAGAACGCTGGCTGCAGGACACGACAAGATCCCCAAGGCGTACGTGTCGAGCTCAGGCAATTTATCCAGATTGGAAGCCTAAAATGAGCAGGGCTCAAGTTGCACATTAATGGAATCGATGTTTCCTTGCATATACTCATATATCTTTGTGTCCTCCTCTTTTTCCTTGTCCAGCTCTTTTGTTTTCGCATGAGTATATGTTCCTGTCACTTTCCCATGTGTTGTGAGTTGTTTGTCACCTTTTGGACACCTTTGAGGGTGTTTTCTAGGTGTTTTTCTGTGTTTGTGATTGCCTGCCATTGTTTCCTATGCAGTTCGAGTTCGGTTCGTCGAACGTTCGACGAGCCGAACTCGAACGGGACCTCCGTTCGGCGAACCGACCTCGAGCCGAACCAGGACCGGTTCGCTCATCTCTACCAGTTACACATATTTTCCCCTATCCCCATTATTCTCATTTTATGTACCAACCTTTTGTGTGGCACCGTATCAAAAGCTTTTGAAAAGTCCATATACACAACATCCACTGCATTTCCCTGGTCCAGGCTTGAACTTACCTCTTCATAGAAGCTGATCAAATTAGTTTGACAGGATCGATCCCTCATAAACCCATGTTGATACTCTGTCATAAGGTTATTTTTCTTGAGATACTCTGATACTTGAGATCGTGCTGGATGAGGTGAAGTTTATGTGTGGTACGATCGGCTGTGATGATGTTACATGGAGGGGAGGGATTAGCGAGTAACCACGAGCAATCACATTGGCTTATATATATATATATATATATATATATATATATATATATATATATATATATATATATATATATATATATATATATATACATACAGTCATATGAAAAAGTTGGGCACCCCTATTAATGTTAACCTTTTTTCTTTATAACAATTTGGGTTTTTGCAACAGCTATTTCAGTTTCATATATCTAATAACTGATGGACTGAGTAATATTTCTGGATTGGAAATGAGGTTTATTGTACTAACAGAAAATGTGCAATCCGCATTTAAACAAAATTTGACCAGTGCAAAAGTATGGGCATCCCAACATAAAAGTGACATTAATATTTTGTAGATCCTCCTTTTGCAAAAATAACAGCCTCTAGTCGCTTCCTGTAGCTTTTAATGAGTTCCTGGATCCTGGATGAAGGTATATTTGACCATTCCTGTTTACAAAACAATTCCAGTTCAGTTAAGTTTGATGGTCGCCGAGCATGGACAGCACACTTCAAATCATTCCACAGATGTTCAATGATATTCAGGTCTGGGGACTGGGATGGCCATTCCAGAACATTTTAATTGTTCCTCTGCATGAATGCCTGAGTAGATTTGGAGCGGTGTTTTGGATCATTGTCTTGCTGAAATATCCATCCAGTGCGTAACTTCAACTTCGTCACTGATTCTTGCACATTATTGTCAAGAATCTGCTGATACTGAGTTGAATCCATGCGACCCTCAACTTTAACAAGATTCCCGGTGCTGGCATTGGCCACACAGACCCAAAGCATGATGGAACCTCCACCAAATTTTACTGTGGGTAGCAAGTGCTTTTCTTGGAATGCCGTGTTTTTTTGCCTCCAAGCAAATCAGTCCTTTGCTTATTCTGCCACAGAGATCTAGATGCATCCGCATTTATCATTACTAAACGTATCTATTCATGGTTGCCTGTGTGTTTATTTTTATCATGTTGATACTGGTTATATCTTTATTACCTCCTCTATATGTGTCACTACTTTTTATGTGTGATCTCGACTCATTGCCTGGGTTTTTTTTTTTTTCTGTGCTGGTGTTGCCACGCTCTGCTATAGTTGCTATGGACGCTAGCTTCCTGTTACAGCGTTCTGTTGCCTCAACATTTTTGTCCACTCTGTCCCACCGTAGTACTTAACTGCATATGCACTACACATGGTGCCGTTCAGCCACACACTTTCTGAGCTCCGGACCTTACAGGTTTGTGCACTTTTCCTTAATGACTATGTGTATTTAACATGCCGGTTCTTTGTATACCATTGCACTTGCCCTGAGGAAGCTGCTTAGGCGGCGACACGCGTCGGCCTGCCTGCCCTGGGCATATTTTTGCTTTATTTCAGTGCCTGTCCTTCATTGCCATCATTGGTCATTTGGGGTATTTATCCTTAAACCAGGTGCTTTTGTAGTTCCTTGTCAGCATTAACCCCTTGGTACTTACATGGGTTATATACATTGCATTTTATGATGCAGGTTCAGGGATTGTATTCAGGTCATTTATTTTGTTATTCCTATTCTGAGACCTCCTACTCAGATTCATTTCTTGCGTATTTGTGATTTATGCTTTGTATTATTGTATTTCATTATTTGCGCAAATTGTGTACCTGTGACCCTCCCTCCGTACTATTATATTTACTATCCCCTTCTTGAAACATTGCATATATCTGGCTGATTTATGTTACTTCTATTGCTCCTGGTTGTCCAGACCTAACATTGTTGGGCATTCAGCATTATATATTGGCACTTTTTCTTTACAGCATTTTTGATTTATCTACTCATGTATGTAATTATTACCGTTATGTGATGCTGTTGTGATTTTTTTGCCCTGCCTCCACATCTGGCTGTTTGCATGTTTTGCACACTTTTTTAAATGTTTTTAAAATTGGTATACAATAAAGGCTATTTTATCTTATACTTTTGGTGTGCATCTGATCCATGTGCGGTTGCTTTTTCTCTCTTGTTGCGTAATGCCTTTTTGTATGACCAAACAACTCAATCTTTGTTTCATCAGTCCACAGGACCTTCATCCAAAATGTAACTGGCTTGTCCAAATGTGCTTTTGCATACCTCAGGCGACTCTGTTTGTGGCGTTCTTGCAGAAACGGCTTCTTTCGCATCACTCTCCCATACAGCTTCTCCTTGTGCAACGTGCGCTATATTGTTGAGCGATGCACATTGACACCATCTGCAGCAAGATGATGCTGCAGGTCTTTGGAGGTGGTCTGTCGATTGTCCTTGACTGTTCTCACCATTCTTCTTCTCTGCCTTTCTGATATTTTTCTTGGCCTGCCGCTTCTGGGCTTAACAAGAACTGTACCTGTGTTCTTCCATTTCCTTACTATGTTCCTCACAGTGGAAACTGACAGTTTAAATCTCAGACAATTTTTCGTATCCTTCCCCTGAACAACTATGTTGAATAATCTTTGTTTTCAGATCATTTAAGAGTTGTTTTGAGGAGCCCATGATGCCACTCTTCATAGAAGATTAAAATAGGAGAACAACTTGCAAGTGGCCACCTTAAATACCTTTTCTCATGATTGGATACACCTGCCTATGAAGTTCAAAGCTCAATGAGGTTACAAAACCAATGTAGTGCTTTAGTAAGTCAGTAAAAAGTAGTTAGGAGTCTTCAAATCAAGAAATTGATAAGGGGTGCCCATACTTTTGCACCGGTCAAATTTTGTTTACATGCAGATTGCACATTTTCTGTTAGTACAATAAACCTCATTTCAATCCAGAAATATTACTTAGTCCATCAGTTATTAGATATATGAAACTGAAATAGCTGTTGCAAAAACCCAAATTGTTATAAAGAAAAAAGGTTAACATTAATAGGGGTGCCCAAACTTTTTCATATGACTTGTCACACTCTCCGGCTTCCCTGCCACGCTCCCCGGCTCCCCTGCCACGCTCCCCGGCTCCCCTGCCACGCTCCCCGGCTCCCCTGCCTCGCTCCCCGGCTCCTCTGCCAGGCGTCCCCCGCTCCACAGCCTCCATGCCCCATCACCCGCGGTCCCCAGGCAGCCCGGTCCCCGCTCCCGGCGCCCGTCGGCAACTCTGCTCCAGCCCGGCTCTCCTGCCTCCTGTTCACCGCTCCCTGCTCTGGCTTCTGGCACCCGGGCCTCGCACATGCGCATTAGGGCGCGCGCGCGGTCATTGACCCTCTCTTAAAGGGCCAGTGTCCTCCAACAGGATATTGAAGAATCAGGTACAGGGTATATAGGGAGATCCTTTCGAAGTGGGCGGGGCCTGTTCTTCGTGTTTTGCTAAGCTAGGAGTCAGGTCTCCTTGTGTCTTCTGGTATACTTACCTATCTCTCTCCTAGAGCCACTCCTGCCTCGCCAACCGATCCTGATGATACCCGAACGGTGACGGTCTGCCATCCCGTCAGTTCATACCATCTCCGATCCCTGTGGTGACCCATCTTCTCGCTCCATCGGTTCCGGACTCTGCCTGACGTCATCTCGGCCTCCGAACCTGAGCTCCGTCACCCGGACTACCTTCAGTGACTCCGTGGTCCCCGGGATTTCTACATTCCACTCCTCTGAACGGACTGTTCTGCTACCCGTAGTGCTCCGGCTACCGGGCACCTTGCCTTCGGTGAGGTGTTCAGCCCAGTGGATCCACCTCCTGGGTCTGCCCGTCCACCTGGCCCTAACATGACTGTATATATATATATTGGGGCTCCTTCATGTGGTCAGTGCTGGTAGTGCAGTAGACTTGCTGAATAGGAAACAGACAGCTGAGGAGGCTTGGCAATCAGGCCATTCAGGCTGGGCCTATATAACTGAGAAGTTTCCTCCTGTTCCTTGCCAGTGCGCAATGTATCTCCTGTGTGCTAAGGACATGCTGAAACCAGCCCTTTTCTTTGTGTCTACCAGAACTCCTCTCAGATAAGTTGGTCTTTGTACCTCTTCTTATGGTTTTCACTTTCTTATTATTTTGCCTGTGTGGAGTTCTTGGTGGAGTTGGATCATTCCCTGCAGGGATTATCTGTGTACTTGCTCCATGTTGTGTTAAGTATTGTGTTTTGTCATTCTTGGTACTAAATTCAGTCCCTCCTCTATATCAGTGTTTTTCTTGGATCCCAGTAACACCAGAGTACTGATATAATGGGGGAGAGCCTGTGTAGGCTCAGTATTTTTCCATTTTAGGTGTGCTGGTATTTACTAGGGTTTTTATGGCTGCAGTCAGTTCTCTTTCCTATCCTTTCCTATGCAGATAGTTTGGGGCCTCATCTTTGGTGTATCTATTCTCTAGCTACGTATTGTGTTTTCCTATACCACCATAGCATTTACATGTGGGGGGCTATCTATATCTCTGGGGACTCCTCCGAGGCAGATTAGCTTTTCTAATATTTCTCTCTGTAAGAATATTTAGTTATCCGGCTGTGTTGAGGCGACCAGGTCATCTTAGGCACGCCCCACGGCTACTTCTAGTTGTGTGTCAGTATTAGGTCTGCAGTCTTTTAAGGTTCCAGACACTCTGGTTATTTTTTGGGTTTCCGAGTTTTTGTCCTTTTTTTGATCCTCCTCGGTCACTCAATCATAGCAGACATGGCCCAATGAGTCTAGGAAATATGGGTTATCTCCCCATATCTTTTACCTATAGTGGAGTGTTGACTGAGAATTGATATCCCTGTGTACAGATTTAAAATTTCTCAACTGATATGACTCTTTGGTTGGATATGCAGTATATTTGTGCTAGATTTTATTATATTATATTTTATGTTGGTTAACTGAGTGAGCGCTCCCACTTTTTTTCCTTCTCCCCTTCATGTCCCCATCCTATGTGTGCCTCTTTGACTACTATGTTGTCCTCAATTGTTAATAATTTGCTAATAATAGGCAAATGTTTGATATGTTATATCTTTTTTGCATTTCTGTCTTATTTTAAAATAATAAAAAAAATGAACAAAAAGAATGGAAAGAGATGTTGCAATTAGAGATAAGAGGGTAAGTGCTCGTAACACGAATCGAGCAGGAGGATGGTCGGACAAGCTTGAATCGAGTAACAAGTATAATGGAAGTCAATGGGAAATTGTAATTCCCAGGTGCAGGGAAAAGTCAAATTCTGCCTGCGCACTAAAATACATTGATCTGGCCTCAGCTGGGAAGGAGGATAGCGATGGAAATAAAAGAGGAAGTGCTGAACCGAGATGTTATTTTAACCCTTAATTTTACATTTTCACAAGGGAAACAAAAGAAAAAGCATCATACAATTAGTTGTGCAATTTCTCATGACTATAATGATAACACGTGTGGTGGAAATCTACTGGTTGAGCGCATGGCAGAGCTCGGAAGGAAGGGAGTGCCATTTGAATTTTAAAGCGCAAAATTGATAGCAGATGCCATATTTGGTTTAGAGAGCCCCTCATGTGCCAAAAAGTAGAATCCTTCCACAAGCGACCCCATTTTTAAAAACCAGACTCTCAATGAATTTATCTAAATGTTGGTGAGAAGTTTGAATCCCCGGGTGCTTCACAGCATTTTATAACACTGAGCTGTGAAAATGAAAAAATAAAATAAATAAATAATTTTACCAATCAAATGATGATTTAACCCCAAATCTTTAATTTCCACCTGGGTAACAGGAGAAAATGCACAATACAAATTGTGCAATTTCCCTTGAGCACACTAATGCCCCATATGTTATGGAAAACTACAGTTTGGAAGCACAGCAGGGCTCGGAAGGGAAGGAGCGCAATTTGACATTTTGAACTCAAATTTCTCTGGAATCAGTAGCGGACACCGTGTCGCATTTGGAGAACCCCTGATGTGCCTAAACATTAAAAAAAAAAAAAAAAAAAAGGTGACCCCATTTTGTAAACCAGACTCCTTGAACAATTTATCTAGATGTTTGGTGTGCACGTTTAACCCCCAGCTGCTTCACAGAATTTTATAATTTTGAGCAGTGAAAATACTAAAATACATTTTTAGCACAAAATTTTGCTTTAACAGCAAATGTTTCATTTTCATTAGGTTACTAGAGATAATGCACTATAGAATTTCTCCTTAGTTTGCTAATTCCCCATTTGTGGTCAAAAACTACCTTGAAGGGTGAAGAAGGGAAGGTACGCCATATTTGAGTTCAGATTTAGTTGGAATGGTTTGCTGGTGCCTTGTCACATTGAAAAGCTCCTAAGGTGCCTAAACAGTTGAAACAACACAAAAATGATGCCATTTTGGAAACAAGACCACTGAAGGAATATATGTAGATGTTTGGTCACCACCTTCAACACCCAGGTGCTTCACAGAACTTTATAACCTTGAGCCATGAAAATGAAAAAATAAATTTTTAGCCACAAACATGTTGCTTTAACCCCAAATTTTTCATTTTCACAAGGGTAACAGGTGATAATGGGCCATACAATTTGTTGTGCAATTTCTCCTCAGTATGTCAATACCCCATGTATGGTCAAAAACTACTTTTGAGGCAAGTGAGGAAAGGACGTCGCGTCATATTTGAGTTTAGATTTAGCTGCAATGGTTTGGGGGTGCCATGTCCCATTGGCAAACCTCTTGAGTAGAGATGAGCGAACCGGTCACGGTTCGGCTCGAGGTCGGTTCGCCGAACGGAGGTCCCGTTCGAGTTCGGTTCGTCGAACGTTTTTCTAAAAATTGGGCCACACACACACCCACCCCTTCAGTGGCAGCACTTGTGCCCCAGTTGTACACTTCACAGCTAGATTTGCATCAAGCACATTCAAAAATACGCCATACTTAACCGTCCCCAGGATGACACCGGGGTAGGTAGCAAAGTCTTTCCTGATCCCAGCTGTATGCATCTTGGATCATTTTTTAACACAATGTAAGCAAGGATTACTCCAAGCGGAGTGTCCCTTTTATCCAAAAATTGTGCCCCACACACACCCACCCATTCAGTGGCAGCACTTGTGCCCTAGTTGTACACTTCACAGCTAGATTTGCATCAAGCACATTCAAAAATTGCGGCATTCTTAACCGTCCCCAGGATGACACCGTGGTAGGTAGCAAAGTCTTTGCTGATCCCAGCTCTGTTCATCCTGGATAATTTTTAAAAACACTGTAAGTAAGGGTTACTCCAAGCGGAGTCTCCCTTTTTTCCAAAAATTGTGCCCCACAGACAACCCATCAGTGGCAGCACTTGTGCCCTAGTTGCAAACAGGATGTTTTGATTTGCATCAAGCACATTCCAAATCCACAAGCATTTACTCTCCCCAGCATGACACAGGGGTTGTAAATTCCTTGTGGATCCATGACTTGTTCATTTTGATGAACGTTAGTCTGTCCACATTGTCACTGAACAGACGCGTGCGCTTATCTGTCAGCACACACCCAGCAGCACTGAAGACACGTTCAGAGACAACGCTGGCAGCTGGACATGACAAAATCTCCAAGGCGTAACTGGAGAGCTCTGGCCATTTTTCAAGATTTGAAGCCCAAAATGAGCAAGGCTCCATTTGCAAAGTCATGGCATCGATGTTCATTTGGAGATACTCCTGTATCATCCTCTCCAGCCGTTGACTATGTGTCAGACTTGTTGTCTCTGGTGGCCTTGCAAAGGAGGGTCTAAAAAAATTATGAAAAGATTCAATAAAATTGCTGTTACCAGCACCAGATACGGTGCTACTGGTGCGGGTAGACTGTTGGAGATGACGAGACCGTCCCATGTTTGTCAAGTTACAACTGGGAGATTCACTCCCTGCACCTGCACGGTTGTTTGGTGGAAAAGCCGAGCTAAGATCGAGTAACAGCTTCTGCTGATACTCCTGCATACGTGTGTCCCTTTCTATGGCTAGAATTATGTCACAAAATTTGGACTTGTACCGGGGATCTAATAGTGTGGCAAGCCAGTAGTCATCATCACTTCTAATTTTGACAATACGAGGGTCATGTTGGAGGTAGTGCAACAAGAAGGCACTCATGTGTCTTGTGCAGCCATGAGGACCAAGTCCACGCTGTGGTTATGGCATAGAGGTGCTAACCGTTCTTTCTTCCTCTGACATCTCCCCCCAACCTCTTTCAACTGAAATTTGACCAAGGTCTCCCTCATCCGCTGAGTCTTCCATGTCCATGGACAGTTCGTCCTCCATTTCTTCATGTTCTCCTGCACCTTCCTCAACATTATGCCTGCTGCCATGCGCCCTTGTTGATCCCTGTCCCCCATGGTCCCATGCCTGCCGCGTTGGTGATGATGAACGTCTGGACCTTGGTGATGTTGTTGTCCCTTGCGCATATGAATCCTCCTGTAGTTCCTCCCCTTCCTGTTGTCCCACACCCTGACTCCGAATAGTGTTTAGCGTGTGCTCCAGCATGTAAATGACTTGAATTGTCATGTTGATAATGGCATTGTCAGCGCTAAACATATTCGTCGCCATGTCGAAACTGTGCAGAAGGGTGCATAGGTCCTTGATCTGAGACCACTCCATCAGGGTGATCTGCCCCACCTTTGCATCTCGTTGGCCCAGGCTATACATCATGACGTATTGCACCAGGGCTCGGCGGTGTTGCCACAGTCGCTGTAACATGTGGAGAGTCGAATTCCAGCGTGTCGCCACATCGCATTTCAGGCGATGAACCGGCAGGCCGAAAGACTTCTGGAGCGATGCAAGTCGCTCAGCTGCGGCGGTTGAACAGCGGAAGTGAGCAGACAGTTTTCGTGCCCTGGTCAGAAGGCCATCTAGGCCGGGATAGTGTGTTAAAAATTGCTGGACAACAAGGTTCAACACGTGAGCCATACAAGGCACGTGTGTCACCTTGCCCAGGTTCGCAGCATTGTCGCACACGGCCTTACCAGGCTGCAGGTTGAGTGGAGACAACCATTTATTAAACTCGGACCGCAGAGCTGACCACACTCCTCAGCTGTGTGACTCTTATTCCCAAGACATGTCAAGCTAAAGACCGCCTGATGCCTTTGCGCTCTGCTGCCAGCATAGTAATGAGGGGTGCGTGATTCCTTCTGCGCAGTGAGAACCCTGGTGGCCTGACCAGGCAGGCTTGGGGCGGCGGTGGAGGACACAGATGAGGTGGAGGAGGCAGAAGCAGTGGCGGAACTTGGACAGACAGAGGATTGACACACAAGTCGTGGAGACGGCAAGACTTGTGTAGCAGACCCTTCACCATCTATCACCATAGTTACCCAGTGCCCAGTCAGCGACATGTAACGTCCCTGTCCATGCTTACTGGTCCAAGTATCGGTGGTGAAATGCACCCATTCACACACAGAGTTTCTCAAGGAAGCGGTGATGTTGTGTGCGACATGCTGGTGTAGCGCGGGCACACCTTTCTTAGAGAAGAAGTGGCGACTGGGCATCTGGTACTGGGGCACAGCGACAGACATAAGATCTCTAAAATCCTGTGTGTCCACCAGGCGGAAAGGCAGCATTTTGGTAGCCAAGAGCTTACAGAGGGATAAAGTCAACCTCTTAGCTTTGTCATGGGTCGCAGGAAATGGCCTTTTATTTGACCACATCTGAGGGACAGAGATCTGGCTGCTGTGTGTAGACGGTGTTGAGTAGGGTGTCCCTGGAAAAATGCAGGTTTGTGAGGAAAGTGCAGGTGTAGACATGATGTTGCCTTCATCCAACGTTGGTGCTATCGATGTCTGAGAGAGCTGTACACACGCACTTGTTTCCCCTTCCAAACCAACTGACGACCTACCAAGCAAACTGCCTGTTGCGGTTACAGTGGTGGAAGTTGTGCGTGGAAAACCAGGTGTGACAGCTGTCCCCACAGTCCTAGAAGATGAAGAGCGCGCGGATGCACTGGAAGGGGCAGGCCCGGGATGGTTCGCTCCGCTAGGCCGCATTGCAGCACGGTGAGCTTCCCACTGGGACCTATGATATTTATTCATGTGACGATTCATGGAAGAAGTTGTCAAACTGCTTAGGTTTTGACCTCTACTAACAGAATCACGACAAATTTTACACATCACATAATTTGGGCGATCTTTTTCTATGTCAAAAAAGGACCAGGCTAGGCAAGACTTAGAGGGCATGCGACCTGCTGAGCCCCCCCGACTAGTGCTTAGAGGCAGAGTGGTGGCTGATGATGCAGTTGTAGACGTGCTACCAGTGCTCCGACTGTCCAGGAAGGTGCAAGGTAACTTCGTCGTCGGTTGCATCCTCCTCCACCACCTCTGTTGACCTCCTCGAGTGCCTGACTGTGGGTTGACAGTAGGTGGGATCTAGAACTTCATCATCAATTGTTGTGTTTGCACTCCCCTCACCCTCAGACCGAGCCTCTTCTTGCCCTGACCGAATATTTAAGTTGTCATCCCAATCTGGTATCTGCGTCTCATCGTCATCAGTATGTTCCTCATTGTCTATAACCACAGGTGTTACAGTTTGTGACAAAGGGTCAACATTATGCTCAGAAACTTGGTCCTCACGGCCTGAATCAGAGTCACAAAGGTTCTGGGCATCACTGCAGACCATTTCCTGGTCTGTACTCACTGTAGCTTGGGAGCAGACCTCTGATTCCCAGGCTATAGTGTGACTGAACAGCTCTGCAGACTCAGCCATCTCAGTTCCACCATACTGTGCAGGGCTGATGGAGACTTCAGAGCTGGGAGAAAGCAAGTTTGATTGGGATGACAACTCAGAGGACTGGTGTTTTTTGGATGTGGTACTTGAAGTGGCTGAGAGGGCACTTGTTGGACCACTTGAGATCCATTCAAGCATTTTCCTTTTTTGGCAATCATCTACCTTTGTTCCTGTTGTTTGTGTCCGTAAAAAAGGAGCACATCGGATTGTCCACGGTAAGTAGTAGACATCTTAATTTTGCTGGTAGATGGTCTATCTTCAGCAGATGTTAATGGAGCTTTGCCACCTTCCCCATGGACAAACCCTTTTTTTCCTTTTCCACCAGCATCTGTCATTTTACCACTCCTGACGAAGCCTTTGGTGAAACGCGCGTCGAGGCCCCGCCCCCACGCCCGGACACATCCACCATCTCTGCTCTGACATGACGCAAGGTAATACTGATTAACTACTTATGCCCCCTTGCCATTGGGACTTTTATGGGATTCTACAGATCTCCTACATAAACTGTTTACTTTACACTGTCCCTATTTGACTTTTCACGGGCCATTTTACACTCTGTACAATCCTCCATTATATTGCTGCCTGTCAGCAGGTTTTTGCCATCTGGTGGTGTGTCCTGGTACTGCTGTGGGTTGTTTTCTGGCAGGCTGTTTTCCATCTAGCCTGCCACCACTGTGTGTCCTGTATCACCTTTATATTTACATTTAATAAAATTTGTATTTCACTCTGATTATCCGTGGTCCTCTCTTTTTGTATCCCCACCTCTATTTATTGGTAACTTGGGGCTACATAATTTTAGGTTCTATTTTGCCACTCATGTTGATTGCGACAAGATTGTGCACTGAAAATGTGGTAGTAAAAATTGAGAGGTGGTGTAGATTGCAGCGGTGGTCTAGCTTTATTAACAGCAGAATAATAAAGAATAAATATCCCTGACAATGCAACTACGGCCCTTAAACTAGCAGCATAAATTGCTAGTATAATGGCTTAGTTACAATGGGTTTCAGTGTGCAATGCAGGCAGATGTGCTGCAAATATCTTTGCACTAGTGGGACTATACAGAAGTCCAATAGCCACGTTTATGATGCCACTAGGTTCACTCAGTGTTTGCTAGTATAATGGCTTAGTTACAATGAGTTGGAGTGTGAAGTGCAGGCAGACGTGCTGCAAATATCTTTGCACTAGTGGGACTATACAGAAGTCCAATAGCCACGTTTAGGATGCCACTAGGTTCACTCAGTGTTTGCTAGTATAATGGCTTAGTTACAATGAGTTTCAGTGCGCAATGCAGGCAGACGTGCTGCAAATATCTTTGCACTAGTGGGACTATACAGAAGTCCTATAGCCACGTTTAGGATGCCACTAGGTTCACTCAGTGTTTGCTAGTATAATGGCTTAGTTATAATGAATTTGAGTGTGCAATGCAGGCAGACGTGCTGCAAATATCTTTGCACTAGTGGGACTATACAGAAGTCCAATAGCCACGTTTAGGATGCCACTAGGTTCACTCAGTGTTTGCTAGTATAATGGCTTAGTTACAATGAGTTTCAGTGTGCAATGCAGGCAGACGTGCTGCAAATATCTTTGCACTAGTGGGACTATACAGAAGTCCAATAGCCACGTTTAGGATGCCACTAGGTTCACTCAGTGTTTGCTAGTATAATGGCTTAGTTACAATGAGTTTGAGTGTGCAATGCAGGCAGACGTGCTGCAAATATCTTTGCACTAGTGGGACTATACAGAAGTCCAATAGCCACGTTTAGGATGACACTAGGTTCACTCAGTGTTTGCTAGTATAATGGCTTAGTTACAATGAGTTTGAGTGTGCAATGCAGGCAGACGTGCTGCAAATATCTTTGCACTAGTGGGACTATACAGAAGTCCAATAGCCACGTTTAGGATGACACTAGGTTCACTCAGTGTTTGCTAGTATAATGGCTTAGTTACAATGAGTTTGAGTGTGCAATGCAGGCAGACGTGCTGCAAATATCTTTGCACTAGTGGGACTATACAGAAGTCCAATAGCCACGTTTAGGATGCCACTAAGTTCACTCAGTGTTTGCTAGTATAATGGCTTAATAACAATGAGTTGGAGTGTGCAAAGGGCAGGAGGGTACAGTGGCAGGGTTGTGGGTCTCTGGGTAGAGGAAAGGAAGCCTGCCTTTCTATCCCTCCTAATGGGGAAATGCAGCGAGGAAATTCCTGACCTTAGCTACACAGACGCTGTCATCTTGTGTAGCTGTTAATCTCTGTTTTAAACTCTGTCACCTATGGCTCTGACCCTGCCGGTATGAGCCCTTAAAAGGAATGATAGAAAGTGCTATCCCTATGCTGTCCAGCGCTGTGTATAGAGCGTATACAGCTGTATCGGTGATAGGAGCTGCGCCAGTGATGTCTGACACCAAGGACGCAGAAGGCAGATAATGGCGTGCTGGAGGAAAATGTCCGGTTTTATAATGCAGGGACATGTGACATGGACATCCTATCACACATGCCGTTGCTTCTCTGGCCAAAAGTACACTTAGCTGTGTGTGTGTCTGGGATTGGCTGACATGCTGGCCCGCCCCACTACACGCGCGCGCTTAGGGAAGGAAGACAAGGAAAAAGGAAAAAAAAATGGCGATCGCCATTATACATACAGCAGTGATCTGCATGCGCTGTTTCCGCACACTATACACTGAAATGTCATAATAGTGTGAGTCACAGAGTGACTTACACTATTACAGCGGAAAGCCAGCTAGGAATTAGCTGGTTTTTTTGCTGCTAGAACCGTTCTCGAACGTAACTAGAACTATCGAGCTTTTAGCAAAAAGCTCGAGTTCTAGTTCGATCTAGAACAGCCCCCAAAATCACTCGAACCGCGAACTGGAGAACCACGAACCACGAACCGCACTCAACTCTACTCTTGAAGTTCCAGAACAGCAGAAATCCCCCACAAGTGACCCCATTTTACAAACTGCATCTTTCAATTAATTCATTAAGGAGTGCAGGGAGCATATTGACAACACAGGTGTGTCACCAAGTTTCATAATATTGGGCGGTGAACAAAAAATAGTTACCGTATTTTTCAGATTATAAGATGCACTTTTTCCTTCCAAAAATTTGGGAGGAAAATGAGGGGTGCTTCTTAAAATCCAAATGTAGCTTACCAAGGATGGTGGAGAATGGGCGCTGTGCTGGCTACAGTGGACGCTGTGTGGAGTGGGTGGGCGATGCAGCGGGTGAGATGCTTTGTCGGTAGTGCAGTGCTGTGCTGGCTGTGGCGGGTGAGATGCTCTGTTGGCGGTGCGGGACTGTGCTGGCTGCTGGTGGGTGAGATGCTCTGTCGGTAGTGCGGGGCTGTGCTGAGTGCTGTGTGGAGCAAGGCAGTGTGGGGGTGAGATGCTCTATCAGGGGTGTAATCTTCAAATAATGCCGCCAGGAGTTGGTGCATGCGCAGATGGAGCTCTCGGAATGTCATTGAGCTGAGAGCTTAATCTGCGCAGGCGCCGATTCTGGGCAGCATTATTTGAAGATTGCACTGCTGACAGAGCATCTCACCCCCGCACTGCCCTGCTCCACACAGCCAGCATGTCTGGCCACACAGCAGTAAGCCACACAGCAGCCAGCATGTCTGGCCACACTGCAGCCAGCATTGCCTACTCCAGCACCGCTCCTGCCTCCTGTGACCCCCGATCCACCACTGCTGTTGGCCCCCCTACGGTAAGACACCACCTGTGTATAAGACGGAAATCATTTATTTTTACCTTTTTTATCTTTATATTTGGGGTGCGTCCTATAATCTGGTGCGTCTTATAACACGAAAAATACAGTACATTCTTACTGCAAAAATATTCTTTTAACTCCATACTTCAAAGTTTCAGAAAGAGAATAGGTAATAAAGGCCCGATAGTATGTTAGACAATTTCTCCTTAATGTGGCAGTAACCTACATCTCACAGTACAGTATTGTTTGGCCACAGGGTGGAGCTCGTGGGAGAGGGAGCATCATTTGATTTTTGGAGCACAGATTTTTTTTAGAATAGCTTGAAGACTCCATTTGCAGTGCCCCCACGTGTCAGAACAGCAGAAACCCCCTTAAGTGATCAAAGTTTGGAAATTAAACCCCTTTAGGAGTTCATCTAGAGGTGTAGTGCTGATTTAGTCTCTGGAAAACATCTACGGTGTCAAACACAACAAATATTGAAGAATTAAAAATTGCAAATAAGACCTTTATTGTCTCCAGTAGAGATGAGAGAACTTGTTCGATAAAGGTTTACCAATTTCACATTCGGAATGAGCCTTGGTAACATGAGCACTTTCTCCTAAAGTCGACAATGTTTGGTTTTGTTCGATAACTGATTGTTTTACAAAAATGGTTTTCTAATAACATGTTATGCTTTTGGATAGGATTGTGGTGCTGTATGCTGAATGAGGGGATGTGTTTAATGAGTGGAGGGGATGCTGACTCGGGAGAAGCTAGAGCAGGGGCACCTTTTTTTTTTTATTAAAGGGAACCTGTCAGCAGATTTGGGGCCTATAAGCTGCAGCCACCACCAGTGGGCTCTTATATACAGCATTGTAACATGCTGTATATAAGAACCCAGGCCGCTGTGTAGAGCGTAAAAATCACTTTATAATGCTTACCTAAACGGTCGCTGCGGTAGAGTTGGGCCATATGGGCGTCTCCAGTCTCCGGTGCTGGCGCCTCCTTTTTCGGCCATTTTCGTCCTCCTTCTGAAGCCTATGTGCATAACGCATCCTACGTCATACACTGACGTAAGAGCCCACTGGTGATTGCCGCAGCTGATAGGCCCAAAATCTGGTGACAGGTTCCCTTTAACTTTATTTGTGGATGCTCTTGCAGCCATTCACAGCGCAGAAAACATTCACAAGATTCAGACACAAGGGCTTGGGTCATTGGCTGAGTAAGTCACATGTCTCTCTACATATAAAATGCGGACATGTGGCATCGGCGACGTTTTGTGAATGTTAAAGATGAGGGTAAGTGCTGCCACCGCTGCTGCTAAACAGCTTAATCACAGGTAGTTGAGATAGATGTGAGAGTTTTGTGTTTTAATGTGGTTTTTATAGTACAGAATAGCATTGATTCTGCACTTTAAAAAATAACTGCATTTTTTCAATACATTTTTTTGGCTCCACATAGAAGCCTCTAGAGAACAAAAGCACCAAAACCGCACAATTCAACGTGTCTTTAGATGGAGAGGGATCAGTTTTTCTGAAATTACATCAACTTCCTTGGAGAGTTAAACACAACAAAATTTCTGGGCAAATAAATCAGTAGAAAAAATGTAACATTTACTTTATATATGATCCTGGCCAAAATGTACAGTAAAAGCAACGTGGATGTGATTTCATGAAATCTCCACCCTCGGTGCATATAAAGACGCTGCTGTACTGTGCCGTTTTAGTGTATTTTTTCCTCTATAAACTTCTATGTGGAGCCTAAAAACATGAAAGTAAAAATGAAAAAATAAAGAAAACGCCATTGCATTTTTAAACACATGGTCAAAACTTTTCTTTAGCAGTAAAAAAGCATTAAAACATAGATTCACATCTGCACCAATAACGCACCAAAATAGGGGAGAAAACGTATAAAAAACACTGCAAGGGTGGCGCCCCTGAGGCTTCCATCGCCACAGAGGTGCTGCACCTCAGCCAGAGGTGTATATCCCATCATGGGTAAGAAGGGGGTCATCTACTGGTTCACAGACAAAACCTGCACACACTAATTGTTAGGTCACATACCGGGTCAGGGTTTAAGGCAGGTAGTCCATTAATGCTGAGAAGCAGCAACCAGTATATCTGGTTATGGAGCCTTAAGTCCCATTCACTGTCCTGGAGGGGTGGAGCCTGGCAGAGGGAGTGTGAGAGGAGTCAGTGGGGTAGTTAAGAGAACCAGTCAGAACCAGCCAGGTCTCGTCAGGAAGAGTTTTCAGTCAGAGTGAAGTGACAGTTGGAGAGTTGACAGGAGTCCAGTCAGAAGGAGTAGGAGACTGTAGTTCAAGGTAAAGACCTGGAGTCCTGCTAGACCCAGGTGACATCAAGAGAAGGGGTCCAGAGTGCCACGGATGTGCAAGAGGCCTCCGAGGCCTTGTTCCACCAAGAATACCGGGATGGAGGAATCTGGCCGCAATAACGGGGACAGTCCCCAGGCAAAAGGAAGAGAGACATTTCTTTTAGCAATCCGACGGCCCGGGTGATTGCTTTAGGCATCCGAGGCCACAACCTGCCACCCATCCTCTGCAAGGGAGGCTTCAAAAGGACCACGGTCAGCCACCCTTTAGTCAGGGCTCGTTGGTGGAGTCGCAGGACAGTCCAGTGAAGGTCAGCACTAGAGAGATGGCCAGGAGACACACATTGAGGGGTGCACCAGTACTAAACCTTGATCTGTTCGGGATCGGCGGAGGCCCACAAAAGTGAATCCTGGCACACCACTGGGAAACCGGTCAGCTGCAGTTTTTGGAACAGACTGTGAGTAAACATCTTGACTGCAAAGCCTCGTGTCATCTGCTTCTTCCTGCGCCCCACCCACTTCCATCATAGACTTTCCTAACGGTCGCCCCGAGATCCCACTCCACCTGTGGGGAGCAGAAATACCTCAGCTGCCATAACACCATGCCCAGAGGTCCCGTCCAGCAGGCACAGCTCCAAAGCTGCAATCCACAGGTGGCATCACAAACTTTACTTCATCTTATCCAAAAATACAACTCCCATCATCATCCTCCCTTTATTATTGAGACAGCCGGACCCCCGCCAACGATGACATCCCCAGACTAGTCTGGCCCGGTTCCGAGTATCCCTGGCTCTGGGGCGGGCATTTCACAAGCATGTAATAATCAGAGAAGATGTTGTGTGCTGCAGACACCTGGAGATAAAAAAATGTAGAAAAAGAGAATTAAAAATGTAATTATGCATTTTTATTTTTAGTAATTTTATAGGAAGAAAAAAAATGTCTCTTTTATTTAGCCTCTAGAATACAAGACTTACATTATACATAGCAGAGTATTTCTATCTCTATGTATCAGTGTAATCTGCCTGTGGAGTCAGAGGCTGTAATAAAGATTCAAGTATACAAAATCCTCTCAGTGACATCACCAGAGCCCGTAGCTCAAAGTTTCTATTCTTTCCTTGCAATGTTGAATCTTGTCGGTTTGAGTCCTGAGGGTAAGGGAGTATAAAAAAATAAATTTAGAATAGTTTTGAAAATGTTTCTCATTATATTTAGAAGTTTTATGGGAACACAAAATATCTGACTTTTTCTTTACCTCTAGAATATAAGAATAGAGCGATACACTGCCATGTAAAGAGCTAGCTCTATATACCTGTACAAGAAAAACAACAAAAAAAATTATCCAGAGCGTGAGTTGGTATATATGCATGTTATAAGTGCATGTTCACACTGGCCATAAGGCTATGACCGCACTTTGCGTTGTGCTACTTGCAGTTCAGAACGCACGTTTTTGCCTTAATTGATTTAGCCAAAGTTCCCTTTTCCAGAAATTTAGCGTTAAAACTGCGTTTTAGATGCGTTTTCAGCGCTTTTTACATGCTTTTTCCCTTGCGTTTTGACAGATGTGTTTTGAACATCAAGACACTGCTAAATAAAGTTTAAATAGTCAAACAGAATGAGAAAAGAAAAAAAAAAAACAATACATATATATTTTGTGAATTAATAAAGAAAATAGTTAAATTTAATGATATTATTGCAGTTTTATAATATTTATTGAAAAAATAGCAAGAAAAGCAAAATTTTCTTTAATTTAATTGTCGGACTATGTGTGTGTGTAAAGGGACATATTATTGCATTATTTTAATGTTAGAAAAGCATGCGTTTTTGAAGTCCAAAACAAATGTTTTCTGCACCTAAAAAGCAGGTAAAACGTAGGAAATTTGAAGTTTCTTGGTTTTTGCCATTTCTCATTGACTTCAATGTTAGCAAAACGCACCCAAAATGGCAAATACAATTGACATGCTGCTTCTTTGAACGCATGGCTTTTGCCACAACATATGCAAATTAAACGCAGCGTTTTAAAACGCAAAGTGCGATCTAGAAATCAACCTTTTCCATAGACTATTATGGAAAAGCAAAACGCATGCCTTTTGGCATAAAAACGCTGCAGCTCAAAACGCTGCAGAAACGCAGGTAAAAACGCAAAGTGCGGTCATACCCTAAGATAAAGAAAACCCAAGATGAAAATAATATGGCCTTATGCTCTGCTGTAATGAAATTAAAGCATAGTGCATATAAATAAACATAGGTTACTTAGTAAACGCTATTTTTGATCAAAAAAGTATAAAGCCATCCCACTGCAACAAGGTGTATCCAAATCTGATGCTACCTAACACTCTCTAGTATTAAAACCTTACCATGTGTCAAAACAGACCTCAGTCTGAATAAGGCCGGCGTCACAATTGCGATTGACTCGCACGAGTGCAATGCGAGAAAATCTCGCATTGCACTTGAAGCAATGTTAATCAATGAGACAGCTCTGATCTGCTTTTTTTTCTCAATTTAAATTGGACTGAGAAAAATAACGCAGCATGCTGCGATTTCTAGAGTTTCTTGTGCGAGTCTCTCCAATGCAATTCTATGCGTGCGAGAAAAATACGGATGTCACATGGACGGCACACGGACCATCCTAGAAACATCCGTTTTGCTCAATACAATTCTACATGACTGTAAATGAGTAACAGCTGCTCAGGAAAAAAACGGATTGCACACTGACAGCACACTGACAGCACACTGACAGCACACAGATGAAAAGTGAGAAAAAATCGTCCTACTCTCAGGCATGAGAAGCGGACTGATTTTTTTGACTGGGTTCTGTCTATGGACACACAGCCATGCGAAGCAATGGTTGAAATGCTCAGCTCAGTGAAAAAGGGGCTGGACCCTAATTGTACTGAATACAAGACACCGGCCTGACTAAATCGGAGCCTAATAGTAAAATATAAATTTTTCTGAAAATGTCTAAAATATAAATGTTAAGTGCCCAATATGGACACCACTGATTGTGCATACACCGCTAAAAGTGAGAAGTGCATCGGGAAGAACGTGTGTACCATAGGCCTCATATACAGTACAGTGGCGATGATTGAACAGCAGTCAAACTTTTGTACCCATGGTTACATTAATATTCATATCGGACCATATAATATTCCATACCTGCAATCAGGGACAAAGAAAAAATGGGTGTCTCTCCCAGTGATCCTTTCTAAGAGTGACTGAGAGTCCTAAACTGTATAGTGGTGTCCATACTGGACACTTAATATATTTTAGATATTTTCAATTACAGTTATATTTTACTATTAAGCTCAGAGATAGTTAGGCCGGTGAGGTAATTTAATTTTGGAGCCTATTCTTGAGTGGTACATACTGTGAAATAATGAGCACAAGACACTAAAGAAAAACAAAAATAATAAAAATAGTTTTGTAAATGCTTCTCATTATATTTAGCAGTTTTATGGGTACAAAAAAAATGACTTTTTCTTTACCTCTAGAATACAGGGATATAGAAATACACTGCCATGTAAAGAGTTAGCTCTATGTACCTGTACAAAAAGAACAAGTTTGAGTCTCAGGAAGACCAGAATTGTCGTTTAATTTATACACTGCAGAGAGAGGCCAGCCCCCACGCATGAGGATGAAGAGCTACAGAGACGGTGAGGGAGAGGTGAGAGAAAGCTGGGACAAAAGCCCTGACTGCCAGGGCGATGGGCCTTAGCCCTGAAATCTGGATAGTCCCACCTAATCTGGGATGGTTCAGAGCTATGCATTAAACAAGGAGCTGGGAGCCTCTACCTGCTGTGTTGCACACTTTTTTTGAATAATATTTTAAGAGACTGACCTCTGACTTCCACTGATCTGTAGGACATTTAAAGGCCTATACAATATTGTGCAGCTCCTGCAGCGGTCGAACCACTCGGATGCAGGGTCTGCTGTGGCTCGAGGGTCTCCGGACCCAGGGGTTCGCAGTCACTTCAAATGGAAAGGGGGGTATTTACAGCGGGGTAAGAGTTTGTGATGCCACCTGTGATTCGCGGTAAGGGGAGTACCACTTCTGCCGATGGGAGTACCCAAGGGAGATGGAATGGGGGCAGCCAGATGATGTTCCCTCCATGGGTAGGGTAGGCCCTGGGACTCTGGATGGGTGGAGGTGTAGGGGAGCACAGCGCTGGTTGGAAGTAGGGGAGGACCACGTACTCACTCAGGCAGTGTTGGTGGTGATGCAACCGCAAAGCAGACTCTGACAACAAGCTAAGCGAAGTCTCTGGGTGCCACTGCCCTCTTGGGGGAGCTCATCCGGGAGTCCACTCCCTTTGGTGTTGCGGGTGGTCGGTACCTTGCCTCCATGCACTAGTGTTAGATGGTCTGTGTGACCCCTCGGCTTGAAGCTTTCAGGGTCCCACTCCCCACTATTAGGTAGGGAAGCTGTGCCCTCAATGGCTGACACATGGGATTTCAATGGGCTGCATGGGTTGGACAGCCCTATCCCCCTCGTTGTGTTGATGCCTTCGATCTCTGAGCTCTTGGGGACAGTTCATAGAGATACTATCCTCCACAGGTTAATTATCAGGTTGGTGAAGCTACTTCCTGATCTAGGGTCCAGTACCCCGCCGTGCTCGGTAATGGTTCGGTTACTAGGTACTCCGGTGCCAACCATTCTCCAAAACTAGTCTGCCTCTTTTCTCTAATACCCTGAGACCGGGTCTCCGACTCCTCCGGTCCCAGACCACCATCTGCGACCTAGCCAACCCAGGCAGCTCCAAATCCCCCTAGCTCCTCACTCTCTCAGGGCTACCACTGTTCTGCCTAAAAGTCCCTCCCATCAGTCTGTCTGACCCCTAGGCGGGTGGCCCTACTCCAGCTAGACCACCCACTGATGTGCCTGACAGGGTGTGGTGTAAGGTGACTAGGATTTGAATGCTGATGGAGCAACACCAAAGTCAGGATCCCAGAACCATGGGGGGTTGAGTCCTGCACCAGCAGATAAAAGAGGGTGCAGTACCGTGTGACACCCTGACTAGTTCACAATATCAAAAAGGCACCAATGTTTTGTTACACTTCAAGTTGACCATACACAGGAGATTAATCTAGGTGAAACATGTCAATTTCTTCAGGACCCCTTAACCATCTTCTGTATGTAGGAGACTTGTCTTTGCAGATGTCGGAGGAAACAAGCACAGGATGATGGATTTCAAAATGCCTTATCCTTTTGTTTTCAAGGAAGATTTCTGAATTTGTGGACTCCATTAAACACAGCATGAATTTTATGTAACCTTATGGTCAATGATATTTGTACACCTTAGTGAGAAATTCAATACATAGGGTTAATTTTTCATACACACAACTCGGATTCAGCAAATATTTCTGGACCATAAATACCGTAGTTTTTATTTTACAAGACGAACTGGATTATAAGGCACACCTCAAATTCAGAGCAAGAAAAGGTGGGGGGAAAAAAATGGGGTCCATCTTGTAATCCGATGGTTTCTTACTGGAGGGGGCAGTAGTGTTGTTGGAGGAGGTTGTGCTGGTGCAGCGGTGGAGGCTGGGGCTGCGGCGGAGGCTGAGGCTGCAGCGGAGCGGGGGATGCAACGGAGACTTGGGCTGCGATGAAGACTGGGGCTGCAACGGAGACTGGTGCTGCCATGCTGGGGCATCTGTGCTTGGGCTCCGGCTGCAGCGCCTGCTGCTGCGGCAGAGGTTGGGACTCAGGCTGCGGTGGAGGCTGGTGCTGCCGTGCTAGGAAAGCTGTGCTGAGGTTCGGGCTGCGGCGGCTGTGGATGGTGAGGGCTTCAAAGAAATGGCGCCCAGAGTCAGCAGAGATTGAGCTCTAGGCTCAATGGCAAGCCGATATCTTATCTGTGCCAGCTCCAGGTGCCATTTTCCTGAAGTCCGCTGGAGGGAGATCAATGGGCCGGAAGCAGCACCAATGCAGATGAGAGCTTCAGCCAAGAGCTCCAACTACGCATGTGCCGACTCAGGGCGGCATTATTTGAAGTTCTCACTGCTTGACCCGCAGCCCCAGCACCTGCCCAGCCGCTGGAGACCATGCGCAGATCCCACACAGCCGCTGTAGCAGCTGGAGATCCCGCACTGCAGCTGCTGACACTGCACAGTCGCCCCGGCACCAAACCAGCCCAGTCACCGCAGCCCCTGCACAGCCACCACAGCATTCCCCTGGCCCCTTGCGACGCCTCTCCACCACCCCGGGAAGCTACTTTTAGAGATAAGATGCACCCCTCACTTTCTTCCCAAATTTTTGGGAGCAAAAGTGCGTCTTATAATCCAAAAAATACGGTAGTAATTTTTGGCACAAAAAACTTTATTTACAATTACTGGCATATAATATTTCAATATATTTTTTCTAGCACAATGCAGATTCTGCATGTATCTGTTCCCTCCGCACAGTGGCCTTTACAGTATATGTTTTTTATACTGTATGAATTTTTTTCTACGTACTGATTTTGACTATACCATATTTTTTGCTTTATAAGACACACCTGATTATAAGACGCACCCCCAAATTTGGTGAAGGAAAAGAGAATTTATTTTTTTTTTAATTTTAAATGGGGTTTGTCTTATCATGCCAGTGTCCGTCTAAAAATCATATAGGGTATATGTCCCTCATAGCCCTCCATCCTAAAATTAGTCCCCTTAATCTGGATATGGCCCCCTTATATTTAATATAGCTCCCTTGTGCTGGCACACGTCCACCAGTGATGCCACATGTCCCCCATTGATGGCACATGTCTCCTATTGATGGCACATGTCCCCTATTTATTGCACACATCCCCCTGTGCTGGCACATGTCCCCTATTTATGGCACACGTCCCCCTGTGCTGGCACAAGTCTCCTATTGCTGGCATACATCCCCTACAGCTGGCACAGATCTCCTATAGATGGCACACGTCTCCTATGGATGGCACACGTCTTCCTCTGCTGCCCATGGCCTCCTATGGATGGCACACGTCCCCTTATGCTGCCCATGGCCCCCATAGATGGCACATGTCCCCCTGTGTTTGATATGCCCATAGTAAAATAAAAAAGTCTTTGCTTACCTTCTCCAGCGTTGTCCTCCCTCATGTCTCCCTCTGTGCTGCTGAGCTCCTCCACTTCCTGCTTCTCGGTGCCAGTCATGTGATCGGCACAGCAGAGTGACAACATCTCTGCGTGCCTGATCACAGCGGCAGCAGGGAGCCCGGGGAGACATCGAGAGATCAGTGCTGGAGGAGGTGAGTAAAGCTTTTTTATTTTAGGATGGGCAGCAGCATGGGGCAATATCTAACACAAAGGGGCATGTGCCATCAAAGGGGGGCGCAGGCACATTTAACATGTGCTGCTCCCCTAGCCCATCACCACAGTGCGGTTTCAGCACCACAGGGATGGACAGCGGCAGTGCATATTATATGAGTGGGAGCAGCAGATCTCTCGCTGCCTGCTGCAGCCTCCATCAGCCTGCCTCAGCCCCCAGCACCGCTCCAGAGCTGCCCCCACCTCCCCTGGGCCCTGCAGTATATAATCCGTATATTCGGATTATAAGACGCACCCCCTACTTTCCCCCAAAATTTGGGGGAACAAAAGTGCATCTTATAATGCGAAAAATATCAAAAAAGGTCCGTGGAGCCTCTATTAGGAGTCTCAACACAGAAAATAGCCAGATATCCCGCCGGGAAGGACCTAGCCAAGGAGTGGCTCTTTTTAGGAGACCACCATAACCACCATGGCTCTTTTAGTCAATATCCAACTCTTTGACGAGTTTAAACATATGACAAGGGAAATACCAAGGCCAGGTATCCATCCACAGACAGCTGTTTTGGGGTATTGCTCCTCATCAGTGTGGAGTAGGATTCTGGCTAGGTGGGAGCAATGCCTAGTAGACCAGCAAAACAAAACAATCACTGATCTCGGGGAGACCAGCCAGAGAAAAGACTGCCGGGAGCCAGCAAAGGCGCTCAAAACAGTGAAATCCTGGGTGCATTGCCCCCTGGAAAGTATTCAAATAAAAAAAGGTCTGTGGAGCCTCTGTTAGGAGTCTCAACACAGAAAATAGCCTGATATCTCTCCGGGAAGGACCTAGCCAAGGAGTGGCTCTTTTTAGGAGACTACCATAACCACCATATTAAGTGGCCCTTTTAGTCAATATCCAACTCTTTGATGAGTTTAAAGATATGACAAGGGAAATACCAAGGCCAGGTATCTATCCACAGACAGCTGTTTCGGGGTATTGGATATTGACTAAAAGGACTGTGTATAACATAAAAAACACTTTTATAATACTCAGCTAGGGGACGGTCCAGTGCAATGGGTGTCACTGCTCTCCGGTCCACCACCTTCTCTCTGCTATGATCTCCACCTAGGGAGTGGTCTGGTCGAGTGGGTGACGCTGCTCTCTGGTCTGGCACATCCTCTCTGCGGCGTTCGCCGTCCTCTTTCTATCCTGTGCAATGTGGATGACGTGATCTACATCTTCTACACCAGCCGGCATTGCGATCCTGCGCAGGTGCACTGTGATCTGCCCTGCTGTGGGCAGATCAACGTATTGTATTGTGCAACCTTTCCTCACGCCTGTGCATTACAGTATTTTAATGTGCCCTTAGCAGGGTAGATCACACTGTGCCTGCGCAGGGTTGCAAAACCGGCCAGTGTAGAAGACGTAGAACGCGTCATCCACACTGGGCAGCATAGAAGAAGGACGGCAATCATCGCAGAGAGGAGGTGCCGGACCGGAGAGAAGCATCACCCATTGGACCAGACCACCCCCTAGGTGAGTATTTTCACCAATTTGCCTAATAATTGAGAAAGATGTAATTATTTATTTAATCCTATGTATGTCTAATAATTGAAGCAGGAAACTTTTAAAATAATTGTTAATATTTTGTTTTATTCCAATAATCAAAAAAGGATATTCCATTTATATAAAATAAAAGCAAATTTAAGTTCTCATAAAAGCAAATAAGTAAATATGTTACTGTAGAAATAAAGCTGTCACAGACATTGCTATAACTGAAATTGTCACTTAAAAATGTACAGTTTGGTAGTTTGATTGTGTCATTGTACATGATTTATTTGCTTTCTTAGCTGCAAACTCCATGTTGACAGCAGATCCCCCTTTTATAAAAAAAAAATGTTAGCTTTCAATACACCATAATGACATGGCAAATGTCACTGCAGACTAACTCCCTGTCATCTTCCTCTAAAAACTGTCACTTTTTACCGATTACTAGTCCTTTCTACTGCACTATATGGGCATCCTCGCAGAAATATGTCAGCTATTTCAACTGCCCACCTTCCCTTTGATGTCCCAATGTGTAACAAGTGCTCAGTCAATTAATTCTCCCTCTTCTATGTGACAGTAGAGCTATAATCTAGTAAGTGCTTTGAGACAATTAGAAATTACATATGGTGACTTAGTCATTGAAGCTGAAAGAATGATGCTTGTCTGTAAAGTTCAGCTTTTTTATATCTGTAATGACTGAATCTTAACAAGTAATATTAGAAATCCTGTACTTCTGCATTACATATATTACATATTTCGTTCAAAAACTGAAACTGTAAATTGTCATGTTAACTTTTTCCTATCTTGAGTCCCCCCAGGGGGGACATTCCAAAAATTCTGTTATGCTCCTTTGTCAGGCCACTACCTTGGTTATCATTCACATGTGAATAAATTGATTTCCTGCTAATTTATTTTACAAAATTCATTCATATTGCAAAATTCTGTTTTGACGTTTTTTCCCCAATTATAATAGGATTTCAATGGGCAGAACAGGAAATTTTCTTGGATAGGAAAAGGTTAATAACTTGAATCAAAGTACATAAAATGTATTGGTGAGTTAATTCTAATGCCGGCGTCACATGGGACGATCTATCGTGCAATCGCACGAACGATCGTACCCGCCCCCGTCGTTTGTGCGTCACGGGCAATTAGTTGCCCATGGCGCACAAAGTTGTTAACCCCCCGTTACACGCAGTTAACCCCTGGACGACCTGGCTGTGGGCGGCGAACATCCTCTTCCTGAAGGGGGAGGGACGTTCGGCGTTACAGCGACGTCACACAGCGGCCGCCCAATAGAAGCAGAGGGGCGGAGATGAGCGGGAGGTAAACATCCCGCCCACCTCCTTCCTTCCACATTGCCGGCAGCCGCAGGTAAGCTGTGTTCGTCGTTCCCGGGGTGTCACACGGAGTGACATGTGCTGCCTCGGGAACGACAAACAACCGGAGCATAGAAGGAAGACCAACATTTTGAAAATGAACGACGTGTCAACGAGCAACGATAAGGTGAGTATTTTTGCTCGTTAACAGTCGTTCGGAGGTGTCACACGGTACGATATGTCTAACGATGCCGGATGTGCGTCACTAACGAAGTGAACCTGACGACATATCGCCCGATATATCGAACCGTGTGACGCCGACATAACTGTTGAGTCAAATATGCACCTTATTATAATAATAAAAAACTAAATGCAATAATCAAATATGTGAAATATGATTTTGTTTCCTATTTAATTAATACTAGCTGTACTACCCGGCTTCGCCCGGGTTAATAACTGCTGTTAACAAAATAGAATGTATTAACAAAAATTTATTCTGCACACAAAAACCACAAAACAAATAGAAATGTAATTATTAAAAGGCAAAAACTAAGCTAATAGAAGCATTTCACAACATATATTTCAACACCACAGATGTTCCACACAGATTTAACTAAATTGGCCAAGTAATGTGCTCCGTCTGCCTCTTTCCAGGTCTGCCTCGTTCCAAGTCTGTCTCTTTCCAGGTCTGTCTCTTTCCAGGTCTGTTTGTCTGTCTCTTTCACCGTTTGTCTCTGTCTGTCTCTCTGTCTGTCTGCCTCTGTCTCTCTCCCCACCGACATCTTATTACCTCACATATAAGCTTCATATATTATGAATGTCTTTTGTTCCTATAGCAACCAATCACAGCTCCTACTAATAACCTGTAGTTTCAGGCTCCATTTACTTTAATGGAGGCATGTTTTTTGGAGAGTAACTGTAAAGCGCGGAGTTAAATTTTCCTGTCAAAACATAGTCTACGATGTTACCTGGGTCACATGAGGTGTCTGTGCAAAATTTTGTGATTGTAAATGCCTCGGTGCGGATACACTTTTCGTTTCACTTTTTCCCCATTATGGGGATAATTGGAACGCATGGGGTTAAAATTTCACCTTACAACATAGCCTATGACGCTCTCGGGGTCCAGCACCCGGCGCTGCCTGGGATAGTAACTGTCTCTCTTCTTCTCTACCATTCACTGTCTGTCTCCCCCTCTGTATATCTCTCTCTGTCTCTCTCTATGTCTGTCTGTCTCTTTCCCTGTCTGTCTCTGACTGTCTCTGTCTCTTTCTCTTTCTCTGTCTGTCTCAATTTCTTTCCATATCTATCTCTTTCCCTGTCTGTCTCTGTCTCTCTGTCTCTTTCCCTGTCTGTCTATTTCCCTGTCTGTCTCTTTCCCTCTCTTTCCCTGTCTGTCTCTTTCCCTGTCTGTCTCTTTCCCTCTTTCCCTCTGTCTCTTTCCCTGTTTCTGTCTCTTTGTCTGTCTCTTTACCTGTCTTTGTCTGTCTCTTACTCTGTCTGCCTCTTTCCCTCTCTTTCCCTGTCTGTCTGTCTCTTTACCTGTCTGTGTCTGTCTCTTAACCTGTCTTTCTCTTTCCCTCTCTTTCCCTGTCTGTCTCTTTTCCTGTCAGTCGCTCTTTGTCTGTGTCTGTCTCTTTGTGTCTGTCTCTTACCCTGTTCTATGTCTGTTTCTTACCCTGTCTGTGTCTGCCTCTTTCCCTGTCTGTGTCTGTCTCTTTCCCTGGCTGCATTGTGACATGCCAACATTCCATTTAAGGGCGTGGCTGCGCATTCTTCTGAAGTTCTGGCTGCACTGTGGCTCCCAGCTCCATTCGCTTTAATGGAGGCAGGTTTTTTGGTGACTAACTGTAAAGCGCGGGGTTAAAATTTCCCCTCAAAACATAGCCTATGACGCTTTCGGGGTCCAGAAGTGTGAGTGTGCAAAATTTTGTGGATGCAATCCCGGACATACACACACACACACACATACATACACACATTCAGCTTTATATATTTGATATTTATACCACTTATTTTTCTTTTCATGGAGTTCATCTTTAAAATGAATGACCACCACAATTGTTTGTATTGTGATATAACTTTGCTAATAAATTTCCTGATAGTATTTGTAGGGAGGCATATTGATTTGCGCTTCTATTGTGTTGATAAATAGATTATGTTTATCAGTTCAGTGCTAGCTTAACACCACTATTCTCTGTTTAATTAACGCTGCCATATAATGCTCAGCTAAGGCTGCATTTACACTTTGCATTTTTAGGGGTGCTTCACACATAGCGAGATCGCTACCGAAATCGCTGCTACGGCACGGTTTTGGTGACGCAACAGTGACCTCATTAGCGATCTCGCTGTGTGTGACACTGAGCAGCGATCTGGCCCCTGCTGCGAGATCGCTGCTTGTTACACACAGCCCTGGTTCCTTTTCTTCAAAGGCGCTCTCCCGCTGTGACACACAGATCGCTGTGTGTGACAGCAAGAGAGTGACGAAATGAAGCGAGCAGGGAGCAGGAGCCGGCATCTGACAGCTGTGGTAAGCTGTAACCAGGGTAAACATTGGGTAACCAAGGTGGTTACCCGATATTTACCTTAGTTACCAGCCTCCGCAGCTCTCACGCTGCCTGTGCTGCCGGCTCCGGCTCTCTGCACATGTAGCTGCAGTACACATCGGGTTAATTAACCCAATGTGTACTGTAGCTAGAAGAGCAGGGAGCCAGCGCTAAGCAGTGTGCGCGGCTCCCTGCTCTCTGCACATGTAGCTGCAGTACACATCGGGTTAATTAACCCGATGTGTACTGTAGCTAGGAGAGCAAGGAGCCAGCGCTAAGCAGTGTGCGCGGCTCCCTGCTCTCGCGGTTATGATCGCTGCTTCGGCTGCTGTGTTTGACAGCTAAGCAGCGATCATAACAGCGACTTACAAGGTCGCTGTTACGTCACAGAAAATGGTGACGTAACAGCGACCTCGTTGTCGCTGTCGCTTAGTGTGAACCAGCCCTTAGGCTAGGTTCACACACTGCGCTTTTTTGACACTGCGTATTTGTGCGTTTTTTGCGGCGTCAGGGGGAGTCAGGGGGAGCAGACCTACAAGGCTCAGCATCCTCCATCCAATAGTGTATGTAGGAGAGCAGACAGCAGCTGTCGAACTACAAGGCTCAGCATCCTCCTTCCAGGACTGTATGCAGGATTTCTTTGCCCCCCCAAACAAAAAAAATGACGTGGGCTTCGCCATATTTTTGTATGCTAGCCGGGTACAGAAGGCAGGGACGGGCTGCCCCCAACCCCCAGCTGCCTATTTGTACCCGGCTGGGAGCCAAAAATATAGAGAATCCCTTTTTTTTAATTATTTCATGAATTTCATGAAATATTTTAAAAAAAAATGACGTGAGCTTCGCCTAAGTTTTGTGTCCAGGCGGGTACACCTGGGCACCCCCGCTGCGAATTGCAGTCCGCAGCCACCCCAGGAAATGGCGCTTTCATAGAAGCGCCATCTTCTGGCGCTGTATCCAACTCTTCCAGCTGCCCTGATGCCGGGTGGCTCACTGGGTAATAATGGGGTTAGGGCTAGCTGTATATTATCAGCTGGCCCTAAGCCCAAAATTCATGGCGTCACGCCAATATTAGACATGGCCACCATGAATTTCTAGTAAAGATAAAAAAACCACAACACACAGAAAAATATTTTTTAGTGACTCCGTCTTTATTGAAATAAAGAACCCCCCCTCCGCAGTAATCATGGGTCAAGGGTCCCGCGCCGTCCAATCCGGATCCAATGTCATCTGATTGGTTTGCTGGAAGGCAAAGCGATCAGATGATGTGTCAGGATCAAGTGCCTGAATCACATCACACATCAGCTGATTGTATGAACGGCTTTTATACAATCAGCAGATGCATCAGTGCAAAAAAAAAAAAATAAAAATACTCACTTATGTGCTGATTACCGGCAGCTCCTGGACCGGAGTCTGATACCGTCCGATTGCTGCAGGAGCTGCCGGTAATCAGGGATGAAGTCTCCTGATGTATCCGCTGATAAGTTAAACCGGCCGGCCGCTGGCGTCACCCCGAGACTTACGATCAGCTGACGCATCAGGTGACTGCATCAGGTGATCCATCGCCAGGTCCTGCATCCAGCAGGCATACGTACCCAGGGAGACTGCACACACCCGGAGCGGCGGTACCGGGAGGAGGATCTGGGAGCGGGCATGGCACCGGGACCCTGCAGACAGGTGAGTATGACTTTTTTTTTTCTACTGTTCACTTTTGATTTCGCAGCCGCTTCCACCTCCTGCCCGTACATGGCGCCGCAGCATACATGCACAGGTCAGGAGGTGGACGCAGCGGTGACGGTACTGGGAGGATTCACGCTTCTGTGTTTACTGACAGAAGGAATCCTCTTCCTGTACATGTCACTTTACTACCCACCTCCTGCGTTTATAGCTGCACTTTTGGTCTTAGAAACGCACTAAAACACACCAAAACGCACCTATTTGCGTTTCTCATTGCGTCTTTCAACATCCCATTGCACTCAATGGATGAAAAGCGCAGTGAAAAACGCGGGAATAATTGACATGCTGCGTTTTTGTGGCACCACAAAAACGCAGCTGAAAAAAAACGCTGTGTGCAGACAGCAAAAATGAAAACTCATAGACTTTGCTGGGGAAGCAAAGTCATGCAGTTTTCTGAGCAAAAACGCACCCGTAAACTGCGCAAAAACCCTGCGAAAAACGCACTGTGTGAACTTACCCTTATGCTGCGCTTATAGTAGAACAGCAACATTTTTGCAGAAAAAGGTAATCCCAACTTGTGTATGCAGTCAGTTAGGAGCATGCATTGACAAGACAATAATGACAATTAGGCTAGGTTCACACACTGCGGTTTTTTTACGCTGCGTTTTTGTGCGATTTTTATGCGGCAAAAAACGCACAAAAACGCACCCGCGGCAAAAAAATGCGGCAAAACCGCACGCATTTTGCCGCGATTTGGTGCGTTTTGTTTGCTGTGTTTTGCTGCGTTTTTGATCACTGCGTCTTTATGCATTTTTTATAAGTGAACAATGCCATTAAAGATTGTTGAAAAAAAAAAAAAGGTCTGATGTCATTTCCTTCTTCAATATGTTCTTCATTCTCCACTAGTGTATGCAGGAGAGCAGACAGCTGCAGAACTACAAGGCTCAGCATGCTCCATACAGGACTGTATGCTGGAGGGAGAG